>NC_056751.1:342388147-342495647 GCF_019279795.1 Protopterus annectens | reverse complement strand
GCAGAGGAAAGTTCCACTATCCATCCTCCCAGTAGAGAGTCTTGGGTGATAAGTTTGGAAAGCAGGTGTAAACTTTGTGGTTTATGAATTTTATGACATGCTTCACCAGACTCCAGAGGGATCTAATTAAGGAGTTATTGGATACCTTAGCAGGAGCCATATCTGATGAAGTCAAGACAAGGTTGCTTCTCAGTTGGCAACCCTAGAGTCCCTTTCCAATTTGTCCATGAGGCTGATAGTACATGCAGCTGAAGGGATAACTAGAGCAGCAGGATATGGCGTAACCATGAGGCGACAAGCCTGGATGCACTTGTGTGAATTTGTGGAGTCATTCAAATCTTCATTCGTCAATGCACCCTTTGATGGATCATCCTTTTTTGGCCCTATAGTCCAAGAAACATTGTCCAGGTGTGAAAAGGATGGAAAAGTACTTTCTGCAGTGGGCGTATGTTTTTCTGCTCCTCAAGGGTCCTTTTCGGGGAATCAGAGGAGTGGGAAAATGTGGTTCAGAAAGTCCCAAGGGCCTTTTCAGGAAACATGTGGTGGAGGCTCCCCCAGGGTCAGAGGGGGAAGCTTTAATGGAAGACACTGCCCGCATGGCAGAGGTGGTCTGCAAATTCAGGGCTCCAGAGATACCTTTCCTGGCAAGCCCTACCAGCGCTACTGAAAGGAGGCCTGATTGCCTTCCTGTGGAGGCATTCAGGGGTTGTTTATCCCTGCATTGACATGCCTGGCTTCAGATTACTCCCGATGTTTGGGTGCAGAGGATTATAACCAGAGGCTAGCCCATACCCTTCACTTACCTCCCCAAAGTTCCAAGAAAATCCCTGATGTTACACGCATTCAGCAGGAACCAGCAGTGCTAGAAATTCAAAAACTGCTACAGATAAGAGTCATCCTGGAGGTCCCACCAGACCAAAGTCTGGAATTTACTCAAGATTCTTTTTAGTGCCCAAACAGACAGGGGACTGGAGACCAATTTTGGATCCAAGTGTCTTAAACAAATCAGTTCGACAAACAAAATTCCGGATGGTCACAGTACAGTCTATCCTCCTATTTCTAGGGAAAGATGATTGGATGTGCTCTGTAGATCTCCAGGATGTGAATTACAGCAAAATGGACAAATGTTCCAGGAGACCCCCCACTTTCATCTGGGAGTCAGTCATTACCAGTTCAGAGCCCTGCCCTTTGGTCTCACCACAGTCCCCAGGGTGTTCACCAAGTGCATGATGGTAGTAGCAGCTCACTTGAGACTCCAGGGATTCTGGGTGTTTCTGTACTTAGATGTCTATCTTATTACCATTCCTACCAGGCGTCTTTTAAAACAAGCAAGAAACTACATTCTCCAGGCATGTGCTAATCTAGAGAATACAATAAATTATGAGAAATCACACCTAACGCCAACTCAGAATATAGAATCTATAGGAGCAGTACTAATCACCAATACTTGCATAGAGTCTTTACCTTATCTGAGATTGCAAAAGATCAAATTTCAAGTGGAGAAAATTATCAGGAGCATAACTGTACCCGCATGACTAGTTCTGCAAGCTCTAGGTTCGATAGCAGCAACCATGATGTTAGTTCCCCTGGCGAGATATCACATGAGAATATTGCAATGGCTTTTAGCATCCCGGTGGTCCATTCAGTCTCAACCAATGTCACACCAGATTTTAATTATGAGCCATTACAAGGAAGACCTAGCTTGGTGGATCCAATCAAAGGAAATTCTCCTGGGCTGCCCCTTTGTCCCATGTCAGCCCCATGTCATAGTGACCACAGATGCCTCCCAGATAGGGTGATGGGCATTATCTGGGCAAGACACTCCAAGGCACTTGGTTCCCCATGTAGGCCAGGTTGAATATCAATGCTCTAGGGCTGAGTGCTTTTAGCATTGCAGGCCTTTCAAACTACTCTCCCGCTAGGAACAATTATGATTCAAACAGACAATATGTTGGTAGTTTGGTACATCAACAAACAGAGAGGAACCAAGTCATACCCCCTTTGTTGAGAAGCACTCAAGAGTCTGGCAGTGGGCAGTCTCTTCTAACTGCTTTCTGATAACAATGCATATCCTGGGAGATCCATTGTGATAGCAGACAAACTGAGCAGGTGCATTCTTCTGCCTCATGAGTGGTCTCACAATCCCAGAGTGACGATAAAGATCTTTCGTCATTGGGGTCAGCCTTGCTGCAATCTTTTTGCATTGCCCCTGAGCAACAAGTACAGCAGCTATTTTGCCTTTGCCCCCAAGGGATACTTTCCTACACAATTGGCCCTCTAGTCTCCTGTACACCTTTTCACCTTCCCATTAATTCCTCGGTTTCTAAAGAAAGTGATCAGGTTGAAGAGCAAAGTAATCCTCATTGCTCCCTTCTGGCCTTAACAGATTTGGTTTCCCTTTCTCTGGCCTTATCTGATTCAACAACCATGGACTCTGGACCCAGATCCAAATTTCCTATCCCATCCAGAGGGATTAGTTCACCCAAACCTTCAAAATATCAAGCTCACAGCTTGGCTTCTCCAGTTCCATTGATTGCCAGGCATAACAAACTATCTTCTTTAGTTCATAGAATTTTTCTGGCCTCTCACAAGCCTTCCACCAGGAAACTCTACAGTAGTAAACGGAAGAGGTTTTCCTTCCGGGCTCATGAAAATAACATTGATCCTTTCTCTGCTCCTGTCAATAAAGTCTTAGAATTCTTAGCTTGACTTTTCGAAGAAGGAGCCTCTTCCTCTAACATTAGGGTTCAACTAGGAGCTACCTCAGATTTTCATAATGGGTATAAAGAATGTCCTTTAATTTTCCATAGCCTTTGTAAGGCATTTTTAAAAGTGACCTTAATGTTAAAACTGCCATATAAGGATCCATGTACACCTTGGGATTTAAATTTAGTATTGCAAACAATAATTCATTCCCCTTTTGAGTGTACTGTTGACTGTGACTTGAAATTCTTGTCCTAGAAAACTATATTTCTGGTAGCTATAACTTCTGCCAGATGGATTTCTGAAATTCAGGATTTATCTTGTAAACCACCTTATTTGATATTTCACAAAGACAGGGTTTCATTGAGGACTAACCCTTCCTTTTTGCCAAAGGTGGTATCAGAAAAGAATATCAATCAGGCAATCAATTTACCAGTATTCTTCCCAGTTATTCAAACAAATGACAGTATTATTTGCATTTACTAGACATTCATAGACAACTAAGATTCTATCTTCATAGAACAAAAGACAAAAGGAAGTCCAATCAGTTGTTTGTTTCCTTTGCAAGTACTAAAATGGGCAAGCCAGTTACCAAAGTCACTTTATCTAGATGGTAAAAAGATTGTATTTCCTTCATATACAACAAGAGGAAAGTTGAATTACCTGGGCCTGTTAAGGCACACTCTACTAGAGCAGTTGCTACTTCACCAGTGTTCCAATCTACAGTTCCATGGATGAGATTTGTGCAGCAGCAACATGGGCTACCCTTCATACCTTTACTACTCATTACAAATTGGATTTGGTCTCAAGGGGAAGAGCATCATTTGGTTCTATGGTGCTCAGGAATATCCTTCCTTGAGTCCTCTCAAGATCTAAGGTAGCTAGGGACTATGTCCCACAGGTCAAGAAATAAATGAAGATTGACAACATCAGATAAAGAAGTTATGTACTTACCACAAAGTTCCATCTGTGTTGTCCATCTTCATTTATCCTTGACTCCCCACCCTCCATCCCCCTTCCTTTCAGACCTCTTGGTGGAGCAATTTATGGTTCTAGGTGTCAGTTTGTCACCCATGATGCCAGATATGGTCTCCATGAAGGTTTTATTAGGAAAATAATTCCTGTCTTTTCTATATGCAAACTCAAGTCTGAGGTATTTTGGAGAGGATCATTCTAAACAGGACTTAAGCTCAAGAGTTTTTGGTTCTTGCTGGCTGCAGTAATGGCCCAGTTGGTTCCGAGGTTCCGAACTGAATGCACAGGTCAAGGATAAATGAAGACGGAGGACACAAATGGAACATTATGGTAAGTACATAACTTTTTTTTTGCACGTGTGACAGATACATCAGGTCTGGGTCTGAGGAAGCCCTGTGATCCAGGCAAAGATCCCCTCTCAGCAGCCTGTAGGAGATTGAATACAGAGACAGAGCCTTTAGGAGATCATTGTAGAACAGTGTATTCATGCCCTGAATTCTTTTGGTGAGAAACCTTTGTAGGAGCTCTAACTGTTGTAAGTGTCTGGATAGGTACATGCCAAGGAAGTCATTGCACACAATGACAGGTCCGATAAAGGAAAAGTAGAATGATACTATAACTTTCTTTTACCTGGATTCCATACCTTTACCTAAAAGTTGAGCAACACAGAATGATTTTCTTACTATATTAGCTACGTGTTGGTCAAAGGCCAAATTGCTGCCAACATGTGCAGTGATACCACCAGTCCCCCAACTCTACTATTCCTTTTGCCTAAGTTTCAAGTCTCATTCAGTAGGTATGCTATCACCCAAAATAGTCTTATTAACTCTACTTTTACCCCTGTTACTCATCCCATATCTCCTAACTGCCAACGAATGTCAGGGTCACCCAGGTTTCCACTACCCTAAATTCCAAATATCCATCCCATCTACAACAGATAATAATGTACCCTTACTCACTTCCCTCATGCTTACCTCCTTAACCCCTAAATACTACCATCTTACTAGACCTAGTTACATTAGTCCTAAAATTAGACACTATTACAAAACTTTATTCAAAATCTTAAAACTCATACTCAGGATACATTACAACCTCACAAAACACGACGACATCCACCCAAACCCTGGTCCATCCCCACCTGTTGACCCTAATCCCCGTACTATATCCCCTACCACCATAGCTCCAACAAACAAACCTCCTAACTCACTGCTGGCCTTCCATCTAAACATTAGGAGCATAAATAACAAAACTCAGCACCTGCATGCCCTCTTAGCTGTTCATTCCCCAGATATATTATGCCTAATAGAAATGTGGCTAAAGCCTGCCAGCAAGGACCATGAGATTCTGCCACCAGGGTACAATATGTTTTGACTAGACCGTACAACCAGAAAGGTGTTGGGGTAGCCATACTTTACAAGTCTACCCTATCTGTTAGCATAGACACCCAACAACCACCCCAATTCAATAATGCTGAAATTATTATCTCAAAACTACAAATTAATAAAAACAAAAATGTAAACATTGTCTGTGTCTACATTCCCCCAGGGAGGAACACAGAAACCTTAGAAGACTTCTTATATTGGTTATCTAATAACTACCCACAAGAAACAATTGTTCTTGGGGATTTCAACATTGACTGGAACACTTGCTCTTGTGAATCCCCCACAACCCACATAAACCTCTATGGATTTACTCAAGTCATAACCTCCCCCACCAGGACAGGAAAACCCAATAACAAGGAAAGTACCCTAGACTGGATACTCTTCAATACCCATCTTCAATCCTATAAATCAGGCACTTTGCCTAATGACCTAAGTGACCACTGTCTCACCTATGTAATCAAGCTCAAAGTAGACTGCTCCTACCAACCCACCTATAGAACATTAAGAAATAACAAGAATTTTATTCTTACCAAGTTTCAAAATGAACTTAAGGCATGCAACTGGTCAGTACTGAAAAGTCTCCCCCTAGATGAAGCAGTAGCATACTTTAACACCAAATTCCTTGCTATTCTTAACTCCCATGCTCCCAGACGCTCTTTTAGAACCAAAGTTAATATTGCACCATGGCTTTCTAAAGATACCAAAACCAAAATTACACTCAGAAACAAAGCATGGGCCACCTACCAAAAAACAAAAGCCCTTGATCAACTAAGATTCAGACAGCTAAGGAATGACACCAAAAAAAATCCATAACCTTAAACAAAAATAACTACTACTACCATTTACTACAAAAACACCAAAACAAACCTCAAAAGTTCTGGGCAGGAATAAACAAACTACTCCACCCAGGCCAAACCGCCACTCCACCCCCTCAGTTTCCCAACAAAAATCCCCAGTAGACATTGCTAATAACTTCAACAGCTTCTTCACAGAGACTATCCAGTCAACTGTCTCCCAATGGCTCTAATTCTAATGCAGCCACACCCAGTACCCAAACACATTTTACCTTTCAATCTGTTCCTACTCAACTTATTCATGCCCTACATAAAAAACTAAGACCCACCACCCTGGTTGCTGACCTCCTTCCAGCAGACTATCTGCAAAAGGCTGCTGATACCATAGCATACCCCATCTCAATCCTGATCAACAGAGCTATATCTGAAGCTACTGTACACACTATATGGAAAATCTCCCATGTCATACCTCTCCATAAAGGAGGTAGTTCCACTGAGCTGTCAAACTTTAGAGCCATAGCTATTCTGTCACCTCTAGCTAAAATTATGGAGAAGTGTGTACAGATACAGCTCATGCACTACCTCACACAGGACAAGCTGTTGTCCAACTTTCAGCACGGCTTTAAGCCATACCACAGTACTACTTCTGCCCTCCTTTCTTTCTCTAACGTCATTAACCACAACCACAATAATAACAAACTACCCTCAGCACTCTTTCTAGATCTGTCCAAGGCTTTTGACATGGTTGACCACAAAATGCTTATAAATACCTTGAAGGCCTTCTCTTTAAACAGCCATGCACTCTAATGGTTTAAATTCTACCTGCAGGCCAGGCAACAGGCAGTCCTGTGGCAGAACAAGCTATCATCTCACCTACCCATCACATTAGGAGTCCCCCAGGGCTCGATACATGACCCCTTCTTTTCTCCATCTTTATCAATGACCTTCATTCAGTCAACCCAGATGCTACCTGCATTCAATATGCGGATGACTCCACCTTGATTTGTTCTGACACCTCACCAGCTACTTTATTCACATTAACCCAAAATACCTTCAGTACAGTGGAAAAATGTCTCTCCAATCAACATCTAATCCTAAACCCCAACAAAACTAAGCTGCTCCTCTTTTCCCCCACACACAGAACGGTCCTGCCATCCTTCAACATAACCGCTAACAATGGCACTATCATCTCCCCAGAAGCCCAAACTAAACTACCGGGTGTCATAGTTGATAATAGCCTGAAGTTTGATGCGCATATCAATCAAACTATCAAAACCATTAATAAAAAACTTGGCTGTCTTTACAGAATCAAACCTTTCCTTACCTCACTTGCTAGAACTGCAATTGCACATTCCCATCTACTATCAACTCTTCTCTACGCCTCACCACTATTCTCCAACTTAAACGAAACAGATCTTAATAAACTATCATCCTGCTATAACCACATTGCCAGATTTGCTACTGGCACAGCCTACCAGACACGCCACTGTCACAACCTAAATCACCTAGGATGGCTTGAATTGCCTAGCCTACTGCAGTTCAACCAGCTAATAGTGGCACATAAAGTCCTTTACCAACCAGAAAATACACGTGCACTAAAAAATATTATCAGCCCCTACACCAGCACACTGCGATCATCCACTAGACTCCTAGTTCAAACATACAAATCCAATTACTCAGCTGAGGACTCTCTGTTTGCCAACTCTATTGGAAAAACATGGGACAGACTCCCAGATGACTTGACCCTAGAACCCTCACTAACTCGATTCAAAAACAAACTCAAGAAATACTTCAAAACTCATTGATCATGTCCTTGCACTAACCCCGACTAGTGACCTCTCAATTACTTAGGTGCCTTACCTTCAACTACTTCTAACTTTTTTCTACCACACCATTTCAGGAAGGGTCAGTTGTAAACTGCTGCTCAATGTGTCTTAAACCTGAATGTAATGTTATGTATATATAACTTTGAAAATAATGTTATGTTTTGTAAAGTGTTTTATAATAAGTTAGTACTATATGTACTAAATGCTGGTATTGCTTATGACTGTAATCTGCTTGAAACTAGTATTTTCTAAATGTTCAATGTGTATTATTATCCTGGAGCTTTATATCCATATATCCAGTCTGACTATCCCGGTCAACAAATGTAAAATAAATAAATATATAAAAATAAATGTGTTCCCAGATCCCTTTTTCTGAGTCGAATCTTGGGGGTGTTTTATAGATGGAGTAATTAACTTGGGTTGAAGGTATCTCAAAGGGCATTATAATGCATTTTTTGACACTGAGTTTTAGGCCATGGTTTTGGCACCAGTCATTTGTTTGTGTTATATCCTCTTAAAAGATACTGGTGTCTTGGGGGAATCTATAATAGCTCCCAGTCATCTACAAACTTGGTGAGAGAGAGGCCTTGAAAATCAGCATTGACTTATGAGAATCAGTTGCCAAACAAGAGTGGCCCCAGCATGGAGCCCTGGGGTGCTATGCTGGTGCCTAGTCGCTTGTCGGAGGTGGTCTCACTGATCCAAACTTCTTGGGTCCTGTCTGTGATCCATCTGGCAATACAGCAAGTTATGCAGAGATTTATGCCAAGTGCCTGAGTGGGGGTACTGCATTAAAAGCCTTGGCCAGGTCAAGATATGCAGTATGCCTTGCCTTGGTGACCCTCTCAAAGAAGTCTAGCAGGTTAAGTAGGCACAACCTTCCCTTAACAAAGCCAAATTGGTATGGGTCTACTGCCTGTAGTTTGCCAATGTCCTGCTTATTATTTCCATGATAATTTGTTCCATAGTTTTGCATATTAGACTTATTAGATTGATAGGTCTATAGTTCCTTGGGTTGGTTGATGGTCCACCCTTGTGGGGGGAATGACTGTTGCAGTCCTCCATTCACTTAGAATGTAGCCTGTTTCAAGGTTGTAGTTGAAGAGTGCCTCAAGTGGTCTTGATAGATCATATATTGGACTGTTCAGGAGGCAAATGGGGATGTTGTTGGGACCCATAGAGTTCTTGTCTTTAATGAGTGCTGCTAGCACCTGATCCCTGCTAATAGTTAAGGGAGATATTTTGGAGGGGATTTCACCTGGTGGAGCTGGAGTGGGGGGGTGAAGTTTGAGATGAATTTATCACCCAGTGGATTTGCTATGCCACCCTGATCAGTGAAGATGGTACCATTCTGGAGAAAATTTCAACACAAAGACAGACATTACTAGATTTTTTTCAGTTACGTGTACACTTTACATAAAGATTATTGGAAGATACAGTTTAACATATATACATATGCATACAACACAAATATAGGTGCCGGAAGCTGTTAAAGACTGGGGGGGCGGAGGGTGACAGGGGCACTTACTGAACTAAAAAGGGTATTTTTTTATAACTATTTGCTATCACAACATAGGTTCACTTGGAGGACATTTTAAGCTTAGCCAAATCCCTTTTGGTACTTGAATTAACATTTTCTGATTGGTCTTAGCTATCCCCATGGCTGATAATTGTATATTAGCCCTAGCGAGAACAACTGTAATCATACCATAGATAATTTGAGGGGGCCATGTAAGGGATGCAGCATTTAGGAACTGCCTCTGTCCATTGGTAGCATGAGTGGAAATCCTGGATTACATTTTCTATTACCATACTTAGATCCAAGTTGCATTTGAATATGGATGGATGATCTTTGTTTTATTTTTATGGATAGTCTGTTCCGGAACAGTGGTAGCTTCTGTGATAGATATCCATCTCTCCACAACATTCAGTTTAGATACCTGGACTGAGTGTTTCTGATGCCGTTTGACTTGCTGATGTTCAGTAGGTCCATCTGTATTATGTCGGAGGATGCTTTGTATGCCAGACATGTCACCTCTAAGCACTCTGTAGGATACCGAGTATAGTAATAAATCTTTGAGGAGGTCCATGCAAGACCTATTGTTTAGGACTTGCATCCTTTTAGTAAGGTATCTCTGAAGGTATTCCAATTGTTGCATGGGGCTGGACAGATACATGCCAAAGTGGACATTATACAAAATGATTGACATAATGAGAGCTTTGTAAAGGGGGACAACAACATCTCTAGATCTAGTCACAATCAATTTGTTTATAAGCTCTGCAATATAGAAAGGCTTTCTTATGACTCACAAACACACACACACACACACACACACACACACACACACACACACACACACCTTACTCACTCTGACAGCCAGTCCAGACTCCGTCCTCTGATTTTCACCCAGGCAGCTCCCGAACAGTTAAATAAACTGTCCGTTCCTCAGCAGCAGCTAAATAAACCATTAAATGCTTTTGCAGCAGCTAAATAAACCGTCTGTTCCTGCTTGCAAAATCAAAACCAGCCAAAAACCTTATATGCACCGTGAGCTCAACACCGACAGGCTGGTAGCCATGATGAGCTGACGTCATCTAGCACGCAATGAAGTCAGCTAAAGCGCAAAAATGAAAATAATTCAAACATAAAGAAAGGGACAGTTGGGAGGTGATCTGCAAAAGTGGGGGGGCTCCCCTCCCCCCTCATTCTATGGTTCCGGCGCCCATGAACACAAGCCATCTTATAATTTAATATATGGGTAGGAAAATTTGCAATCAAACTGATTATACATTACTAAAGAGTAGATTACATCATAGGTGTTGTGTGAAATTGTAGTATAGAAATCTAAGGATTCATAAGGAGAACAGAGTGTTAGGATGTGGTTTCAGAATGTTGGATAGAGGAGAAGGAAATGAGATAGGAATTTAGAGTGTTAGTTATTAGTTGAGGAGCAGGGACAGATATGAGTGCTAAGAAAGTGGGTTTTTTTAGCTTTATTTTGAAGCTGTTGAAGAATTCTAAGGTACTGATGTTTGGAGGTAAGGCATTCCATAGTTTTGCAAAGGTAAATGAATAGAGGCTATGAACAGCTCTTTTGTTAGGTTTGCTTAATTTTAGAAGATGTTTCTTTATGGAATGGAGGTTTGGGGATGGAGTGTAGGGTTGTAGGATGAGTTTTAAGATGGGGCAGCTGTCTGGCTTATATACTATTTTATGTGCTTGGGATAGTTGTACATAGTTAAGGTAGTGGGGGAATTCTAGCCAGTTTAGTTAACTGGGGGTATGGCAGTGATGTGTGCGGTAAGATATGCCAGTTGCAAATTTAACAATTTTATAGCAGCATGATTGTAACTTGTTTTTTAGAGACATGTATAGGTGAGAATACGGGCCCCATACAAGAGGGAGGGGAGTAGTAAGGTGTTGGCAAGTATTTTTTTAGTAGAATTATCCATGAGATGTTTGTGTCTATAGAGTTTTCTAAGTCTGAAATGTGTTTTTAATGGCTTTCATTATGTGTTGTTCAAAGGAGAGTTTGTCATCTATGATGATACCCAGTAATTTTGTCAGAGATACAATTTTTATTTCAGTTTTATTTTTATGAATATATTTTGAAATCCTGCAACAGTGGTTTTGGTGAAAACAATAGTAGTTTGGTTTTATTGGGATTCAATAGTGGTTGTGCTTCATTTAACCAGATCTCTTTTGAATTTTCTTCTTTTATTACATACCTTGTTTAGGTGAGGATTCCATCAGTGGGGTTTGTTTTTAGTGTTTGTTTTGTGTTTACTTCTGGTAGTATAGCAGCCTCTACGCAGCCATCCACATGTTCGTATAGGGACTCTGTGAATAAATCTGCATAGGTAGTTGTATGTTTTCAGGGATAGACGGAGACTTGAATTTTGACAAACTGTCTCTTAACAGGATGTAGTTTGCCTTAGAATAGATCCTGTTACTGGTTTGGTTGGGTTTTCTGGGTTGAGTTTTTCCTCAAAGGAGACGGCTTTGTAATCTGACCTGTCTAGTGAGGATGTGACATGGGGGTGCAGTGCTCTTCTTGCCTTAGAATAGTTCCTGTTACTGGTTTGGCTGGGTTTTCTGGGTTAAGTTTTTCTTCAAAGGAGATGGCTTAGTAATCTGGCCTGACTAGTGAGGACGTGACATGGGGGTGCAATACTCTTCCATGTTGGTGAGTACCAGATCCAATATGTTTGATTCTCTGGTTGGGGCATGCACTATCTGCTCCAGAGTGTCTGTGTTAATAAAGTCCAGGAAGCATGGTGGCTGTGAGTTTGAGGCAGTGAAAGTTTTACAGTCTATAGAGGGGTAGTTAAACTCACCCATGAATAGGGTGTTTTGTTGGATGGTGAGTGTCACTAGTAAGTGTAAGTAAGAGTTATGAGACTCCAGGATCATAGATGGTGACTTGTAACTAGCCATGATATGGTAAGGGTCCTTATCTATGGTGACTTGCATGTGGGTACGTTCAATAGTTTAACCAACCTGGAGGTATGTTTGTTGCTAAAGTATATTGAGACATCTCTACCTTTGGCCCAAGTCTGTTCTAAATGTGTGGAAGGCACTGTAGCCTTGCACTGCTGGAGTACTTCACACAGCTTTAAAGCAAGTCTCTGTCATGGCACAGATATCTATATTCTCTAGAGTGAGGAAGGCCTGAAGAGTGTAGAATTTTTTGCTTAGGCTTCTAGGTTTCCTGGAGACTTTTTCATTGTGTTGGTAGTTTTGCTTTTTGGCATTGCCTAAAAAAGTCTTTGAGGGGGTAGACAGATTTTAGCCAGTATCCAAATGCCGGCGAAGAAGACAGGTGCAGCCCCTCCTTGGCAAAACAGTGTCACCTGATGACCATTTTCTCCTGTGCTGAAAGATATTGCATCCCCCTGGAGTGACACTAAACACTAAGCCAATAACTAAAATCAATAATTTTATGTTCGTACTGTGGTATCATCCTTGGTGAAGGTAGAATGCTGCTCACTGCAAGGCTCATACCTGTCTGTGGCATATATTCTAACAGATCCATTATGTCTCTTTTCATATAGTCAAGTGAGGTATGTCTCAGGTCATTTACACACACATGAACTATGATAGAATCATACTGGTACCTGGGGTGCAGTGACTTGAGTGCATGTGTGATATTTTGGATCCTGTTTCCACATAGGAAAGTAACCATTATCTTCTCCTTGTATAACCTGGTAAGTGGGGAATCTGTATGTCACACAATGGAGTCCCCAGTGGCAAGACTATTAGGTAAAGTATATCATTGCCTTATGGGCTTTGATCTTGGGGTACCACTGGGTGCAGGTCTATATGAGGCATTTTGTGTTGTCTTTGGAGTGTGTTTTAGCGATTTCTGAAGAGCAGAGTTGCCATTATGTGGCTTTGGATGTCTTTGAGATTTTGGAACGCTTTTTTTAAGAGCCTCAGCATAAGACAATGTGTATGTGGTGAGCAGTATGTGTGAGGGATGTACTGTGGGTATGCATGACAACCTCATTTGTATGTGAGATTTTTGCCTCAAAGGAAATTATGTATTTAAATCTCTTGCATACTGTGTTCACCCACTGCTATAAATGGGTGCTGGGCCATCTTGGCACTTACATCCAAACTGTCATACCCACTTGCAGAAGGACTGTCACTTTTACTTATAATTAAAAAAAGTTGTGTTTTTTGTCTTTAAGGGCATTCTTCATTAAGAAACCCTTCTACATCTGGTTGCATACACCCATTGCATCTGTGCATGCGTTGTTGCACACACCTCTCATGCTTCTTTTCTGTGGGCTCAGAATTTAAATACAAGCTGACATTCCATCTTTGTGCTGCTGCTGCTGCGGAATGAATGTGAACTCACTCTTGGATGGATTCTTCTACAGCAGGTAAGTTTCCATTCTTGTGCTACTTCCTAGCACAGATTGTTGCAAAGGTGTGTGTGCATGTGTGCGTGCGTGTGTGCATGTGTGCGTGTGTGTGTGTGTGTGTGTGTGTGTGTGTGTGTGTGTGTGTGTGTGTGTGTGTGTGTGTGTGTGTGTGTGTGTAAGGCTCAAACTCTGCACCTTACTTACAGGAAACAAAAGGTTAAATCCTCTACCCCAACCACCAAGCTTTTAAAAAAACACTGAGTTTCAAAGAGTTGAATTTCAGATGCATTTTCAAGGAGCTGATAGTCATGTGCATTTTTCAAGGAGGTGAGTTTCAAGTGTATTTTCAAGGAATTGTGAGCTTCATGGGAAGATAAGTTTACTACTGCTCATGCTAAGTCTGCTTACAATGTGCAACTGTTTTGTTTAGCAAATTGTATAACTATTGTGCTAAAGAATTATATCTTGTTTGCTAATTTCCTGCCTTTTCTAACTAGAATAGTCCAGTTTCCAGGCTTTGCTGGTTTCAGGACTTTAGTTTCAGTGTTCAGAGCTATCCAGACCTTGCTGTGGAAGAGGGAGATCTTACTCCTTACCAGTGACAGCGGGAGCATTGTACTGCCTATCTAACATTAGAGGAGTGGTTTTCAGCTCTGAAATTGCAATTTTATTGGCCATTTTGAGCTGATTTCTATCCCTTTCAACTTTCTTGCACACATACACGCGTCTGCTAAAATCTGTGTACCTGTGACTAGCACTTACTCTAAAACTTGCGGAGGCCCTTAACTGTAACCTGCCCAAGCAACAAGGACCTCCGAAGCTGAAACGCAAACAAACACCAATCACAACCAAAGTGTCACATAGCTCACAACACCAGTGTGCCACCCAGCAACAGCCCCTAAGGCAAGACAACGTACCTAACACTTTAGTCATAGGTGACTCTATAGTCAGGCACACTGATGTCCCACTCACCAGGCTGAACAAGGAGAAAATTACAGTGAGCTGCCTGTGGCTGTCAGGATCCGCCACATAACTCATGCACTCAAGTCACTCCACAACAAGTACAAATATGTCTCTGTCATTGTCCATGTTGGAGTGAATGACTTTAGACGTACCTCCCTGGACTACATGAAAAGAGACATGGAAGAGCTCTCAGATCATGTGGCCCAGGCAGGTATGACCCTAGCCCTGAGTAGCATCCTGCCTTCGCCCAGAATGATACCACAATATAAGGACAAAATGATTGACTTCAACAATTGGCTAAGCTTCTGATGTCATTCAAAGGGAATCCAGTATCTGTCTGCCTGGGACGACATGATTGACAGACCACGATGCTTTCCCAGAGATGATCTGCACCTGTCGCCCATGGGATTCAGGTTACTGGCTAAGGCTCTTGCCACCCCTATGGTACTTTTTTTAGGCAAAGTTCAAAGGACAAAACCACCACCGAAACAGGTACAAGCATGCAAAATCTGAAGGTAATGCTACTCAAGTGCTAGAAGTCTAAACCTCAAAATGCACTCTCTCGATGCACTCCTAAAAATGGAGAACATCGATATCTGTGCAGTAACTGAGACCTGGTTCAAGGCTCCAGGGAGCACCCCTGCAATACCAGGCTACAACTCATACCACACTTTTTGGTTACCAAACAAGGATCGAAACACTAAAGGTGGAGGAGTGTCCATATTCGCCAAGGATATTCACACCAGCAAGTTAGTTGCCCAACACAATGCATCTGAAATTTTCCAGGTGCAATTAACACTAGGTAAGACTGCAATCCAAATTGTAGCTTGCTACAGATCCCCCACCATGCCCCAAGATTCTTGCTACACCTTTCTAAACATGCTGAAAAATATTAATATACAATCAAACACCCTAATACTAGGTGATTTCAACTACCCTGCCGTTAACTGGGAAAACTATTCGTGCACCAACACCTTTGCCCAAAGGTTCTTGGAATTCATAAATTTCAATGCCCTGGATCAACTAATCCATAGTCCCACCAGAGGCTCCAATATCCTAGACCTGGTCATTACCAACATGGGAAATCGATGCTCCACACCTATGGTCACCCCCTCATTGGTCAGGTCAGACCATAAGCTAATCACCCTTAACATCCACATCCCACCCCCACCACCCCAGTAAGGAAACCTCCATAAAAAACTTCTCCAAGGCCAAATTCATGTTACTCATCAGAAGTTACAAACTTCATGACACCCATGCAGACGGGATCTGAAAGTTCGACTGCTGAGTCCTACACTAAGGCACTGTATGAGCACATCCACTCATGCATGAATCGTGCCATCCCAAATAGAACCAAGATGCTCTCCTCCAAAAAAAGGAAGCCAATCTGGTGGTCCCCTGCCATAAACAAACTTTACAACAAAAAGAAAAAACTGTTGCAGAAAAGAGGAAAATCCCAGGATGCAAAAAACTCCATTACCAGCCTCAGTAAGAAGCTGAGATCCCTCATAAAATCCTCCAAAGCTAGTTATGAAAATAAAATTGCTAAAGATTCCAAAGGCAACCACAAGGCATTCTATAACTATGTCAAGAATCTAAATGGCAATGCTCAGATCTGCTCTGAGCTACAACAGAATGGCATTAAATATACTGATCCCAAGGATATTGCCAATATCCTGGCAGATCGATTCAGTGCCAACTTCACCCCCCTCTCACCCCCTAAATGGCCCATCTCAGTACTGGAAGATTGCCAAATTCCGGTAATAACTGCCACACAGGTAAAAAATGCACTCTCCAAAGCTAAGAATTCAGCATCCATGGGACCAGATGACATCCCGGGCTATGTACTACATGATCTACAAAATCAACTGGCACCTCACCTAAGTGTCATGTTTAATCATACCCTCAACTCAGACTTCGTGCCCACTGAGTGGCGCACAGCTACAGTTGTCCCACTCCACAAGGGGGGATCCACTTTGGATCCCGGGAACTACCACCCCGTCAGTCTGATGAGCCTGATCTGCAAGACCATGGAGCATATTATCATGGAACTTATAAACAAAGACATTGGCAACCTTAAAACACTGGCCCCACCCAGTTTGGGTTTGTGAAGGGACGATCTTGTCTCCTGAACCTTACTGACTTCTTCGAATCAGTCTCCAGAGCTGTGGACGAGGGTAAGGCAGTCCACAGAGCCTATCTGGACCTTGCCAAGGCCTTTGACACCATCCCACACTCTGGAATCATAGATAAACTTACTATGCTGGCCATTAATCCCTATGTCACTCAATGTTTTGCCAACTGGCTTACTGACAGAGCCCACACTGTAAACGTAGCTGACTCCAAATCCAGCTCCAGACAAGTGACAAGTGGAGTACGTCAGGGTTCAGTCCTGGGACCTCTCTTGTTTGGCATCTACTTCTCTAAAGTACAGGCCAACACTAAGGGACTCTGGCTAACAAAGTTCACAGATGACTGCAAACTGGGAGCCATTATTGAATCCCCAAATTATGTGGATACTCTACAAAAGGGCCTTACAGAAACAGTTACTTGGTGCCAGAGCCATGGGCTCAAGCTCAATGCCAAGAAATGTATAGTTATTCCCTTTGGGAAAAAACATGTACCCGTGAATTATCACATAGGTGGCAGTACACTAAACACCGAAAGTGTGATAAGAGACTTAGGGACACAGGTGGACAGTGGTTTCACCTTCAATAACCACATCACCACAACAGTCAGGAAATCCTTCTATGTGGCACACCTCATCATTAAGGGCTTTTCATCCAGAAAAAAGGAGGTCATTGTCTCACTGTACTCATTCCTCATTAGACCCATTATAGAAGACAATGCCCCATTTGGTATGTACCTCTCTAGACATCTGCAACAACTGGAAAGGCCGCAGAAATACCTCACTAAAAGAATCACAGGCCTAAAGCAGATACCCTATGCTGACCAGCTTAAAAAACTCCAGCTATACTCTGTCGCATATTGTCTACTCCGAGGCAATCTCTGCCTAACATACAAGGCCATGTCAAACCCAGAGCTGTTGGACATGCTACACTTAAAGAAATCCCAATCCCTCAGAGCCACATGCTCAAGGGATCTAAATCTTGTCATCACAATAAACAAAACATGCTGGGGGGATAAGTTCCTGACCCAGAGACTCCCCAGACTCTGGAATAGACTGCCCATACATGTCAAGCAGAGCGCCTCTTTGGCCGTCTTCAAAAGGAACCTTGATGATTGGATGGGAGAAAGAAAATTCACCCCGGGGATCACATCAGTTGCCCTGCTGGACAGGGGTCCAGGGAAGTAAATAGTATGGGAAGAAATAGCCAGGTAATTGTTATGGCTAGGCTTGTATAGGCCCTAGGGCCGATAGCCTAGTACCAACCTACGAAAAGCACTAGGAAGCCTTAATTTGTTACAAGCACTCACCTCTCCTTGGTAATAAGGAGAAAATATTTGTAGGCACTAGGCAGCCTACAATTGCAAGCATCTTGCCAAAACATAGGGGAAAACAGTTCTTGTACTACTCAAAGAAAGCACCTAACCAGGCATGTCCAAGGGTCAGCTTCTGGAGAGTTCTCCTGTCCACCTGGTGAATCTGGGCATACTGGAGCAATGCAGCAATTGCCTCATGTACACAGACAACCCTCTCCTCCTACCACCAAACACTACAACCTGCAAGAGATGCACTTACATAGTCAAACTGGAAGCAAAGCTCTCTCCAGCCAAGATTGTGCTAGACAGTCAAGAGGAGAAGGTTAACACCCACACAATGCCTCAAATAACACATAGTCCTTCAAAACCCACATCACCAAAACCCACACATAGCAACACAAAACCCACATATGCAGAGGCTCTTAACATTAAACTGCCCAAGCAACAAAGACCTCTGAAGCTGAAATGCAAACAGACATCACCCCCAAACACAACCAAAGCATCACACAGCTCACAACACCAGTGTGCCACCCAACAGCAGCCCCTAAGGCAAGACAATGTACCCAACACTTTAGTCATAGGTGACTCTATAGTCAGGCACACTGATGTCCCACTCACCAGGCTGAACAAGGAGAAAATTACAGATAGTTGCCTGTCGGATGCCAGGATCCACCACATAATGCATGCACTCTAGTCACTCCACAACAGGTACAAATATGACTCTGCCATTGTCCATGTTGGAGTGAATGACTTGAGACATACCTCTATGGACTACATGAAAAGAGACATGGAAGAGTTCTCAGATCATGTAGCCCAGGCAGGTATGACCCTAGCCCTGAGTAGCATCATGCCATCACCCAGAATTATACCACAGTATAAGGACAAAATGATTGACTTCCAATAATTGGCTAAGCTTCTGGTGTCATTCAAAGGGAATCCAGTATCTGTCTGCCTGGGACGACATAATTGACAAACCACGATGCTTTGCAAGAGATGGTTTGTACCTGTTGCCCCAGGGATTCAGGTTACTGGCTAAGGCTCTTGCCACCCCTATAGTGCCTTTTTTAGGCAAGGTTCAAAAGACAAAACTACCACCATAACGAGTACAAGCAAGCAGAATCTGAAGGTAATGCTACTCAATGCTAGAAGTCTAAACCTCAAGATGCACTCTCTCGAGTTTCTCCTAAAAATGAAGAACATTGATATCTGTGCAGTAACTGAGACCTGGTTGAAGGCTCCAGACAGCACCCCTGCAATACCAGGCTACAACTCATAGCACACTTTTCGGCCACCAAACCAGGGCCAAAACACGAAAGGTGGAGGAGTGTCCATATTCAACAAGGATATTTACACCTCCAGGCTGGTTGACCAACACAATGCATCTGAAATTCTCCAGGTGCAGCTAACACTAGATAAAACTGCAATACAAATTGTAGCTTGCTACAGATCCCCCACCATGCCCCAAGATTCTCACTACACCTTTCTAAACATACTGGAAAATATTAAGATACAACTAAACACCCTAATACTGGGTGATTTCAACTACCCTGCCATTAACTGGGAAGACTACTCCTGTACCAACACCTTTGCTTACCGGTTCTTGGAATTCATAAATTCCAGTGCCCTAGAGAAACTAATTCATAGTCCAACCAGGGGTACCAATATTCTAGACCTGGTCATTATCAGCATGGGAGATCGATGCTCCACACCACTGGTCATCCCCTCGTTGGCAGATCAGACCATAAGCTAATCACCCTTGACATCCACATCCCACCCCCACCCCCCTTTAAGGAAACCTCTATAAAAAACTTTTCCAAAGCCAACTTCATGCTTCTCAAGACAGAAGTAACAAACTTCATGACACCCATGCAGATGGTAACAGGAAGTTCAACTGCTGAATCCTACACTAAGGTGCTGTACGAGCACATTCACTCGTGCATGGACCAAGCCATCCCAAATAGAACCAAGACACTGTCCTCTAAAAAAGGAAGCCAATCTGGTGGTCCCCTTCCATAAACAAGCTGTACAACAGAAGGAAGAAACTGTTACAGAAAATAGGAAAAACCCAGGATTCAAACAACTCCCTCACCAGCCTCAGTAGAAAGCTGAGATACCTCATAAAATCTTCCAAAGCTAGTTACGAATAGAATTGCCAAAGATTCCAAAGACAGCCACAAGGCATTCTATAGCTATGTCGAGAATTTAAATGGCAATACTCATATCTGCTCTGAAATACAGCAGAATGGCACTAGATATACTGATCCCAAGGATATTGCCATTATCCTGTCAGATAGATTCAGTGCCAACTTCATCCCCGTCTCACCCCCTAAAGGGCCCATCTCAATACCGAAAGAATGCCAAATTCCGGTAATCACAGCCACTCACATAAAAAACGCACTATCCAAAGCCAAGAATACAGCATCCATGGGACCAGATGATATCCCGGGCTGTGTACTGCATGAACAACAAAATGAACTGGCACCTCACCTATGGGGCGGCTCGTGCAATCGGACTTCAGGACTGCAGCCCTCCCAGCAAAAAGATGGAAATTTAGACATTTTACATGAATAAAAAAACAAAAAAATGTATTTAAATATTTTGTTTGTTATGTTGTGTAATGATGTTGTGCTCCTAAGCGAGTCCACAAAGTCCCGGAACTCGAACTGTGCATGCTTGTCGAGTTCTGTTTTTTTTTATTTTTTTTTATTTTTTTAGCAAATGTCTGGAAATCTAGACTGCTGTAAAAGCAGTCCAGATTAAAAAGAAGGCATCAGTGTGATGCCCAGAAGTCTATGTGGTTTAACCACACAGTAAATTAGAAGGGGGTTTGGACGTACGTGACGTGGATGGCTGGATTGCTACTGATTAGTTCTCGCTCTCTTCTCAAAAAAGAGAGTGAGAAACAATCAGTAGCACTAAGCACAGTACTGTACTTGTCTTTACTTGTGTGTTATAGAGGATAGTGGATACCGTTGGCGTTGGTGAAAGTAAAGCAGTTAGCAACTTTTTGCCTTGCTCGCTGGCTTGCTTACGAGCAGCTGCAGTCATCAGTTATCACCACACCGATCCAGAGAAGAAAAGAAAGAGTTTCTTTCCTTGTGAACTGAAGAGATAAACTGTGGTAGGTGCTGGACATGGCTCTGTACAGACACTTAGAGACACAAAAATTGCCCCACTGGTGCAGTCATTGGCACTGATGATGCTGGTTTGGCCTGTGATATGATGAATAATAATCATCACTGATGTAGACTCTGCTCAGTTATGGGGCATGTTAATGTATAGCCATTCAGATAAGAAACTCCTGGAGGATTCTGTGGCCTTCCTATACTCCAATGAGATAAGTATGTCAAGTGGCAAAGTCGTCAACTTTTTAAAGTTGTGGTTCCTTTTACCACAATTATTTGGATTATGCAAGCCTTGAGTTTTTTTTTTCATGTTTATCCACTATTGTGTGATTGGCATATATAAGAAGTTAGGGGAGTGTGGTGTGATTCTGTGAAGCCTACCACTTGGGGGCATTGTATTGGTGGGGGGGGGGGGATGTTTTTGAGTTATAATTTTTGATGTTGAAAAAATTGATCAGGAGTAACTGGTTCTTGTGTATACCATCCAAATGTAGAGAACTAGATTCTGTTTGCAAAGGGCTGATAGTTACTATTCACAGCAGGTATCTGAAATTTGCCTGTGTCAAGCATTCTTGCTGTTCTCTTATTTTTTGTTTTTTGTCAGTATTGGTTGGCCACGGGTGCTCTGATCTTCCATATCATGGCCAAGTTCACATAAATGGACAGGGTTAGTATCATCCATATGAAAATGTCCGGTTGTTTGTTGGTTTATTTCTTAAGCTGATATATTAGATTTTTAAGCATTTAGACTAATGGGATAGAAGTTTGATTACTGTAACTCCAGGTTGATATTTTCTACCTCCTGTATATGTATCAATATTATTTTTGAAGTTGCTAATATCTAACTTCTTCTAATTCTAAGGGTGAACTTATTCTATATTATTGAATGATGGCAATGTCACATTTACCTTATTATTACTAATATTTATTTGTAGCCTTGCGTTCTTTCCCTGATCCAGACCTACTATTCTATTATCTTTCTAAGCTTATAAGAGCAATATTTAAAAATTGTCCTTATTTTTGGGCCGTTGTCCCCCTTCTATGTATGGCTTTGTCCAGAGTTCTTGCTCTGAGGCTGAAAGGTATGACAAAAGTGTCAGGGCCATCACCGTCAGCCAGAGACATTTCAAATTGTGACATACTTGTTGTACCCCACTCCCCCACGTAGTGACTCTGGATGTGTCCAAGCAAGGCAAGGAGCACTTATGCAGTGAAAGTGTGCAGAGTATCCCCCCATCCAAGGCAGACACAAGTACTACAGTGGCTTTTCATCTGTCCTTGATTTTGCAGAATGTTCTGTTTTTCTGTCATATTTTTATACTGTTAATTTATGCTGCTTCTTATTCAGAAACTGCATGTCATTGCACTGCCTGCTGCTCTGTGTTTAAGTAGCAATGCTTTAATGACCATCACGTAGGCTTGTCTGAGACTGTAAGATGCAAGTAAGCTTTAATAAGCATACTGTTAAAGAATTACCAACATTGAAAGCCTTTTTGTTGTTGCCATGCAGAGAATATTTACATAACTAGATAATGTATAAGCCGTAGGTATTGAAATGCATATGACTGTATTTGTAATAAAGGACAGGATTACAGTATTTTCAGAAGCTCATTACATTTGGTGGAGACTTGCAGTCATCTTTGCAGGCTTTACCCGTAAACTAAACAGAAATCCAATCTATTGTGTGTGGTCTATAACCTGTGCAGTAATCCTTTAAGCAATTGATCTTGAGCTTGTTTCTTGCTTGCTGTTCATTTTTTACTTTGATCATGTTTTTCCCATGAAACAAGTAGATAGTTGTTGTTAGGCAGCAGGTCGTTTTTGGATAAGGAACATTTTTACAAGTGGGGGTACTGCTACTTTTAGCATGTTACTTGGTACTTTTATAAAGCTTGAATATAAATTATAATTAGAACTGCAGTGAAAGGAGAAGAGGTTTGAGTTGAGTGCTGCTTGTTTTTTTATACGTGATTTTGACTGGCATTCCAGTAATGCATTTAAAAAGTAATTTATTTTTTCATGCCTTGCAACCTTTTTGTTTCCATCTAGATATTAAGTAAGCTGTCATGTAGCCAATGCATTGAAATATTTTTTTCTTCTATAATTCATTTTGTCTTGATTGGTCTTTCATAATGACAGTTTGGCAGTGGCACACAGGGCAGCGTATTTAATTAAAGTCCCAGTTTTTGTGGTTTTTAGCATAGCTCCACCCCTTTCTAGTTCGCCATACCCCTTCCCATTGGCCCCACCCATTCAGCTGTCTTCTGCAGCCCCCCTTTGATTTGAAGTCACCAGCCACTGTTGCAGCCTCATCTCAGGCTTCGTGCATACAGAGTGGCGCACAGCTACAGTCATCCCACTCCACAAGGGGGGATCCACTTTGGATCCCATGAACTACCGTCCCATCAGTCTGACGAGCCTGATCTGCAAGGCCATGGAACATATTATCATGGAACTTATAAACAAAGACATTGGCAACCTTCAAACACTGGACCCCACCCAGTTTGGGTTCGTGACGGGCTGATCTTGCCTCCTGATCTACTTCATTGAAACAGTCTCCAGAGCCGTGGACGAGAGTAAGGTGGTTTACACAGCTTACTTGGACCTCACCAAGGCTTTCGACATTATCCCCCACTCTGGAATCATAGATAAACTTACTAAGCTGGGCATTAATCCCTACATCATTCGATGGGTTGCAAACTGGCTTACTGACAGAACACACACTGTAAAAGTAGCTGACTCCAAATCCAGCTCCAGACAAGTGGTGTACCACAGGGTTCTGTCCTGGGACCACTCTTGTTTGGCATCTACTTCTCTGAAGTACAGGCCAACACTAATGGACTCTGGCTTACAAAGTTCGCAGACGACTGCAAGCTGGGAGCCATTATTGAATCCCCAAATGATGTGGATATACTACAAAAGGGCCTTTCCAAAACAGATGCCTGGTGCCAGAGCCATGGCTCAAGCTAAATGCCAAAAAATGTATAGTCGTCCCCTTTGGGAAAAACCACATACCTGTGAACTACCACATAGGTGACAGTACACTAAAAAACAGAAATGTGATGAGACCTAGGGACACAGGTGGACAGTGGCCTCACCTTTGATAATCACATAGCCACAACAGTTAGAAAATCCTTCTACGTGATGCACCTCATCTCTAAGGGCTTTTCATCCAGAAAAAAGGAAGTCATTGTCCCACTGTACTCATCCCTCATTAGACCCATTATAGAATACAATGCCCCATTTGGTATGTACCTCACAGGTAATCTGCAACAACTAGAAAGGCTGCAGAAATACCTCACAACAAGAATCACAGGCCTAAAGCAGATGCCTTATGCTAACCATCTAAAGTAACTCCAGCTATACTCTGTCACATATCGCCTACTCAGAGGCGATCTCTGCCTAACATACAAGGCCATGTCAAACCCAGAGTTGTTGGACATGCTGCACTTAAAGAAATCTCAATCCCTCCGAGCCACATGCTCCAGGTATCTTAACCTTGTCATCACAATGAATAGAACATGCTGGAGGGATAGGTTCCTGACTCAGAGACTCCCCATACTCTGGAATAGGCTGCCCTTACATTTCAGGTTGACCTCAATGGCCCTCTTCAAGAGGAACCTTGACAATTGGATAGGAGATGGGAAATTCATTCCAGAAATCACATCAGTAGCCCTGCTAGACAGGGGTCTAGAAAGGTAAATATTTGTGTAAAGCAATAGCCAGGGAATTGTTATGGGTAGGCTTGTATAGGCCCTAGGGCCAATAGCCTAATACCTACCTATGTACCTATGCATTCTTAGTAGCACAACAGGTAGCATACTATTTTTGATGCAGAAGGCTGTGGGTTCTACTCCCACAGCATGTAGATGGACTGCTGATACTGTGTTGTACTTTAAATGGGGTGGGGTGCTGCAGTCCTAACTATGTCCTCCATTGGATGAGATGCCTAGTAACTATGAGCATGTTGTCAGTTTGCCATCCATTCCCTATCTCAGTATTACCAGTTTACCATTTTTTGTAATATAACATAGGCAATTTATTCGCACACTCTAACAAATGGTGCTGTATTATACAAGGAATATAATTTAATACAATCAGGAATGTGAATCAAAGAACACATGCATGTATGCATAGTCCTAAAAATGTATGCAAGGGACCTATGAGTTGAAAACAGCCCAAAGGTAAACTTTATCCGTCACTGGCCAGATGCATTTTCTTTGAATGTGGGTTTCAGTGTTGTTTCAATGAATATGAGTTTTAAGGGCAGAGAAGTTCTAATGCTAAGTCTGTTTTCACTGTGAGACTGTATTGCTTTGTTTAGCAAATGTCTGTTATTGTTTGTGCTATAAAATTTGAAACAAATGTTTTAAATTAAATCCAAATAATCACTGTAGAACTAAAGCAGAAAACTGTATGCACATTGTGAGGTTTTAACAGTGTAATGGAACACTGGAATGGCAGCAGCCGAGGGGGTGGCTGTGTATGGGGTGCCCTGTCCATTACCCTGCCTAGGGCCCCATTTGACCATGATCCACCACTGGTGTCATATGGTTCCCCACCCCAGATCCCCATTATGATGCTGGTGCTATTACAGCACTTTAAGGAGTACTTCTTGTTGTCTAGTGCACCCCCCACCTCCCAATCCCATACTACCATTGGTGCCATTACAGCAGTTTAAAGAGTAATCTCTAGTGCACCCCCCTAGTCCTGCTCCCCATACTGTTTTTAATGCGACTATGGCACTTTTAGTCCCTGGGGTCTAGTGGTTACCCCCACCACATTCATGTTAGACAGTTGAACACAGCCTTTTGGCCATGTTCAACACCACTATGTGGTGACAATGGGGGTGCTATCTAAACAGCCAAGTGATTTCTTGAATCACTCAATCATGCAGATGCCCTTCTGAAGGTTATTCTGATGAGACAACATGTGACTAATTAGTATTTAGCACAGTCATGGAGCCAGCCCATTGCAGTGATGCATGCTTTCATGTTAGAGGACCATGCAACACTGTGTAAAGGCAGTTGTTGAATTGGGAAAAGGTATGTTGAAGCATACATGGAGGTGTTCATGTCTCAGTGACTTAATGAATTTAGCCCTGTGTCTGTAGTAACATGGCTATAGATTGTTGGATAATTTGTGTTTTCTGCTATTCTTCTTAGAGAAACATCTCACCACAGACATGTCAGCTGTCCCAGTTTTGGGAAATTTTACTATGTTCAGACCTGATTTAGAATGTCCCTATTTTTGGAGGTATGTCCCTCTTTTCAGGCTTGATTTACCCCTTTACACAATTTTCTGAATCCTCTAATCACATATGAGTTTTGAACCTATTTAGTATACAGAAAACTACACTAGATGACCAATGTACTATTGGCAACAATATATTTTTAAAACAATACATATCTTACAACTCCCTTTTTTCTGAAGCAAAGAAATAAATAACTTTGTGTGGTAACATTTTGTGATACATTTCATTAAAGCCTACACATTTTACATTGGCTGTTTGATAATGTGCTTATATTTTTCTGCCATTTTTGTCACACTCTGTTTTTTAAACATGTTTTTCTCTGTAGTATCCCACATTCCTACTGGAAGCTGGAAAAGTTATGCACTAATTAGTATTCAAATTTTACGTTAATTAGATGCTCACATTTTTATATCTGGATGTTCCTATTTTTCAGGGACCGTTATTCCTATTTTCACTGACTGCAGGTTTAGAGGTTGTATGCCCCTCCTCAATCCCAATCACACCTCTCAACTGTCCAGATTTTTGCTTTGTATTCATTTATCTGTTTCTCATAAAATTTGTTTTCTGGAAAATCAGTGAAGAATGAATTTGTTAAATAATGTCAGAAATTTGAGTTTCAGATTTCACGACTATTAGAAAATGCAAGGCAACACAAAACCTTTTATTCTCGCAACTTTCAAGGTAAAGGTGATTAAAGTTTTTAAACAGGTGACAATTTAAGTTTTAGAATGCCCTTTCAAATTCGTGTGCTGTATTTCACCACAAGGTGATGCTATAATCACGTTTATTATGGCCTTGTCTTTTTAATTCATATTATTATTATTATTATTATTGTGCACCAATTTTAAAACATTAATAGTCTAAATTAACTAGTATTTCTTTTGTACCTAACATTCAATGGAAGATTTAACAGTCTTATACATTTTGCATACATTTTATACACTATTTATACTGTTTTTAATCACCTTTACCTTGTGTTTAATGTTTTTTTTTTAATCAGCTTTGGTCATTTTAATTGATGTGTTTTGATTGGATTAATCTTGATTGGAAAGCTTTTAAATACCTGTAGTGTTTTAACCAGCCCACATCTAAGGAAGTTTTAAAATGAAAACATACTGTTTCTACAGAGCGTTAATGTGGTTATGTGCTGTACTGTGTTATACTGTGGAGTGAAAACTTTTAATGCATAACTGGAAGAAACAGCTGTTCTCAAGCTTTATTGTGGACCCTCCGAGATTCTTTTTTATTTTTTATTACTTCAGCTGTTGCTACTCCTGCTCAGCAGGAGTATTCCTTACCCTACCCACGATTCCTATCCAGTCCCACTCTCAGATAGACAGACACACACACACACACACACACACACACACACACACACACACACACACACACACACACACACACACACACACACACACACACACACACACACACACACACACACACACACACACACACACACACACACACACACACACACATTCTACACTTATAATATACAAACACCACACTTTAATCACTGTTAAGCCAATCTGGTCACTACTTCTTACCTCACTTTCACACTCTGCCTTGCACATTAACCAAACTTCTTTTACTCCCGACACTACCTAACTTTTTAACACATTAATCCACTAAACGTCCACCATACTTCTTCCAACCCTGCTTGCATAGATTACATCTTACAGTCACTGCCAAGCCCTGCACACATCATCTACCCTTAACTTCACCTTACTCTTATCACTCTATATCTCGTAGCTTGTAACCTGTCTCATCCCAATCCTTTATCAAATACACACACAAACAAAAGGTCAAAAACAAGCACAGTAAAATGTTCTTACCACAACCACTCCTCTATCACACTTGTCCTTGGAGGAAATCCATCCCAAACATGGACCCCCTCACCAAACCAGGCTCCAAGACTACTCTATTACTACACCCACCCTACACCAGCATCTCCCACTACATTAAAGTATCTAAAACCAATTACCCGATCTACATGCATGCATAGCAGCACACACACTGACATACATATTGGTACTGAAATCTGGCTAAAACCTAACACCAAAGATGAAGACATCCTTTCCTCAGGGTAGAATATAATAAAAAATTATAAACAACATAAAAAAACTGTAGGACTAGCCATCTACTACAATAACACCCTGAACTTCACCAACTACTCCCATCTACTACCCAATTTCAACAACTCTGAAATAATTATCTCACTTCTTCTCCTCAACAAACACAAGACCATATACCTCATAGTCAGTTATATTCCTCCTGGTTGTAATGTCCCAGTCCTTTTAGAAATCCTAGACTGGACCTCACACAATATGAAATGAAATGAAGCCATCATACTAAGTGACTTTAACATAGACTTCTCCATTATCAACTTCAACCTGCCAACCCTGTCAATTAACCTCTTTGGCTTCACCCAACTGTTCACCTTCCCAACCAGATCTGATAAACATATCAGCAAACAATCAATTTCACACTGGATTTGTGCAACTTCCCCCTCTAAAATCAACAGTGTTGGCTGGCTGATGCCATCAGTGACCACCTTCCCACTTTGTTTAGTCCACCATTTGATTAAAAGGTTGGGAAATGCTCTAAATCTGTAACACCTATGACTTCAGGGGCACAGGCTTAAATGAGTTATTTCCTAAACGATTATTACTGTACTGTCTTGCTCAGGGAAGGTGTGTTGAAAGGATGCAAGAAAAACAAAGACTGAACAACAAAATGAATTTCTTTCCTTAATCATAATTTCGGTTCAAGACATCATTGGATGAAAAGGCTGTGTGACTAAAAAAAAAAAAAAAAACTTAAAAATTCTTATCGGAGCATATAGAAAGTTATAGCTTCTTGAAAAAGCTGAAGAGTAAGCCAAAATGTGAGAAAAGGAAGTAAATTTTAATGTGCATGGTAGGGAGAGCACTGGAGGATGTGTGTTTACTTGTGTGTTTGGGGGGGGGCTGAAACAGTAGGCAGTGCCTAGGGCACCATTTCACCTAACTCCAGCCCTGTACACAGAGCTGTAATGATTAATTGTTGCAACTAAATGCCTGTAACTGTGAATGTCCCTTTGGTAGATGTGCCAACAAAGTGTGTTACATAAGCCTGTTGTAATATAAGAGAATTATAGTTGCAGGTCAGTTTGTGCATACTACTTCTAAAAGTTTGCTGCATGAACTAAAATGTTGCTTAGGGGAGGTGGCAGTGAGAGGGTGTTACTTAGTTTGGAAGTCCCTAGGGGGCTCCTAACTTGACATTTGTTGGGGGACCCTAAAATGCTAACACCGGCCCTGGCTGTCATAGAGGTAACCTTTATTTATTTATTTTACATTTGTTTACCAGGAGTCTGACTGGTTAAGACCTATTTTCAGCAGAGGCCCGGGGAGAAAAGCTCCACATATAGAGATTATACAAAATTTAACAAGACATATAGTACACCAGAAATTACATTCTGTGCAATTATAGCTGACATTTGTATTATACAATCAATCATCTGATATAATTCCTTATTGTAACATAGACATTGTAGTTTCTCAAAGTAAGCTGAGGAAGGGTTTGTAGGGGGAAATTGGATAGAAAAAGATGAGGTTAGAGATTATCTAGACATGAGACAGCTTAGATTATTGAGGTAGTCAGGAAAGAAGAAAAATTATGACCAGAAACTATTAAAACTAGTTAACCTGGAGTAGTACTGGAACAAAGCTAGGTGTCATTAAGATAATTCAATAATTTAATTTTAGATAATAAAATGCCATTAAAATGTCACGAACGATAACAGCGTTTTCACTGGTGAAACAGAAAATTATTGTATTGATTAAAAAAGGGAAAACTACCCAAGAAGATGAAGGCATCAGCTTCTCCCTGCAAATCTCTAGTAAGTGTACTCCGCCTGGAACAAAAATGATAAAATGTGTGTTTCGCAGGGGAATTAAAATAACAGTGGGACAGGCTACTGAGGGATGGAGTACAAGAATTTGGGGATGATATGCAAAACAGGATAAGGCTAAGAATGATGTGTCTGCTGTCAGCAAAGATATTCTCACTCCTCGTTTCAAACAGTGGTGCTATCTACTTAATGGTTACCGTTACCAGTTGCTAAGTCTCTTCTGGATTGTTTATCGACGGAAGTATACGAAGAGCGTAATCGAGTACGTACTTGTATAGGCGTGGTTTGGGCTTGGGAGGAAAATGTGAACTGAGAGGTTTGTTGTAAGCCTTTTATCTTTTCAGGAGAATAGTTGCTGTGAATTAATAATAATAAATAGTGCTCTTTTAGATTTGTGAGGTTTTATATTCTTGTTTGTTATGGGGTTGTACGTTTGAAGTTTTTAACGCATGTTTATGTTGTGGCTCCCTAGAGGAACCCGTGGTTGGGAGGTGAACATCTCTCAACCTCTTGGTGCGAGAAGTCCATACAAAGCCCAACAAAGTGATTGTGTGTCTGTGGGGGGAACGATACAAAGTCCCGAAATAGGGACAGGTTTTAAGCATTTCACTTAAAAGTTGCTAGAGTGACAGGGTTTGTTATTTTTCTTAAGGATCCGAGGTCTGAAACTCGTGTATGCAATTATCTAATGAGTTTGATCCAAAGATCACCATCGCAGTTATTTGCCAGTAATCCAGAAATTGTATGGGGAGCAGACCAGAGACCAAAAATATCAGCCAAAAATCTGGACCTTCTGCGAAAAACTGGACTGTGGTTAAAAGGGAAGATAATTCAATTTGGCAATTAAACCGTGCAATTTAAGAGTGGTTTCTGACTTTGTAGACTCGCTGCATTATTCTGATATGTGTCAATGATTCCGAGTGCTTGTTTTGGGCATACCTCTCAACTTTAAGCATTCTAGACTAAGCAAAAGTCATGGGGGGCTAAAGCCCAAAACCATTAACATTAAAAAAAAAATTAACACTAACAGGTTTTGTTTCGGTATGATTATTTCCGAATTCTAAGAATTATGAGTCCAATGTTTGCCATTGCTGACAGCATCTCTCCGTGATTTACCACCATATCAAAAAATCGAGGGACAAGGCAAAATATAATAAGCAAAATCAAGAAGGTGTGGCTGCATTTATTCAGTTATTTCAGTGGCTATTTTTCTGGCATATGTGTTTAATTTATGCATACCTCCCCAGCATTCCCTCTCCAAAATGAGGAACAGTATTTTTCTTAGTATGGGGTTAATGGGTAAAGTTTAGAATAGTTGTTTCAGTTATGAAAGGTCATTGGAAGCAATAATGAATAACTAGTGGGCGTTACAAGGAGATAATGTTCTCCTCGCCCCCGTCATTTCAGTAATTTCCTTGTCATTACTGCACTTAACTAGCTATTAGGTTGTGCTGAATTTGCTTGTGTGTATTTAATTTTTGATTCAAAGATCTCACAGCCCACCCTCAGAAAGCCTCTCCAGAAAAAAAGCAAAAACAGCATCTCAAACTCCCAATAAAACACATCCTCAGCATCAATCGTGAAACTCTGTCCCAGGCATGCTACACAATAATCAATGGGGACTAAAACCAGCACTTAGCAGCTTAACAGACCCAAGACTCCAAAAGAATGGCATACGGCAAAAGAATTCCACGTGGTAGAGTGGTGCTTCCTCCGGACCCTGAAAAGTGCCATACGACCTGACTCCTACAACCAAAATAAGCTTGACTTAACCTTCAATGCAAATGTCTGCAAAACTGAGGGACCTACAGATTTACAAATAATAAAAATTTCATTGACCTAAGGGCAGATGGGCCCCTTTGAACTTGGTTGGTTTTTGGCAGATCCTGCCTCTTGAACTGTGATGAGGGTAAGGCAGTTCACACAGCCAGTGCCTACCTTGAAGGCCCAGCAAATATCATGAGCCAGCCCCACCACCTCAAAGTAAAGATACAATCAAACACATATATGTAGCAAAGCTCGTCACAATCAGAACCGGCAGGGCAATCCACAGGTGGGAACACGGGCTTCAAGACAGGAGCCGCATTAGCCTTGGTGGACGGATGTGTCGGAGTGTCCCACAGGGCTCAGTCCTTCCCACGGCATTTATTTTCTGGGGGGCTCGGCAGCAGGGCAGGCAAGGGCATTGTGATGCAGGCATAGAGCTAGACTTGGGGCTGGCACCATGACCAACTGAAGACAGACTGACACTCACTCCAGGTCTCACTCCTCCAGAAAGACTCCATAGAACATGCCAACCTTAAACTGGTGCCCAAAAAAATGTAGTCCTACAAAACCCAAAAAAAAAGGTAACCCCCCTAAATTACATAAGTGGTAATTTAAACAAAAAAGAAGAAGTGGTAAGGACCTGGGGACCCAAGTTGACAACCTCTGCAGTTTACACAACACCTCAAAGTGGAAAGTTTGACTCTACATTGCCCACCTGATCATGGAAGGATTCAATTCCAGATCACATCCAGATCATCCAGATCAGGAGACCCAGAGGTCATCAGACCATTGATGCAACTTATCAGACCATTCGAAGTACAATGCCCACACCTGCATGTACCTGAAAGACCCCCAAAGCCAGTGGGAAAGACCCCAAAAAAAGCTCCCAAAAGGGATAAAGGGATGCCAAACATATGTCAAACTCTCTCTGATGAAGAAACTCCATCTCTATTCGCTCCTGCTCGATCTCTCACTGAGCCTGGATATGCTGTGCCACACAAAGGCCATGTCCCGGACATAATTCAAATCAAATCCACCCCAAAATCCACGAGAGCAAAGAGAGCAAGAGACTTCAACACGAAACACGGATATAATAGGGGCGTGCTGGAGGGACAGGACCAGAGACTCAGACTCCCTACACTATGGATCCCAGTCCCAGTCCATGTGAGGAGGCAGGAGCCCTCACTGACTCTGTTCAAGAATCTTGTTGTGGAGAGGGGATGGTCGAGGTTTACCCCGAATCAATCTCGTATCACTGCTGGGACAGAGGCAGGCACAATAATGGGTAGTATATATTCTCATAAGGGGGGGTGAAAGCACACACACACACTGCTAGGCTTTATAATGCCCCCTAGGCAGATAGCCTAGTATGAACCTATGAACCTATGTAAAATAGTCCCGTTGCTTAATGTTTTGAAGTTGGTGTGGGACCTATAGTTGCTGTTGGAGGAATTATCAAAATATTAGTTATGTGAGCATTTAATAATATAAGCACACACACCGGTTGCAGGAATATTGACTGTACACATCATAGGTTTGATTATGATTTATTTTATTTATTTATTTTACATTTGTTTACTGGGATAGTCCGACTGGATACATGTCCATTTTCAGCAGAGGCCTGGGGAGAAAAGCTCCACATAGACAAACTTACATAGATTACACTGAAGTTAGAAAACAATTATAAAAATATTGATTATACACAATGGGTTAGTAGTGTTCCCTAGTAGGGACTCTTAATTCTCATGGGCAGACAATTAAAAGTAAAAGACATCAGATTGGGAGCAGAGCTTGGTGATGTAGTTACAAGTTATGATAATTGCAGAATATGCTTTTAGTTTATAGCTTAATCAGGGTTGCTACATGGACATAGCCAATTCACTTTGAGATTCTGAGTTTTTTTTTTTTTTAAGAGACTTTTGGGGGATTGTAGGGTTATATAGTTTGGCAACAAATTCCAGGTTTTGCCAATGAAGTTAGCAAACAGGGGTTCACCAGCAGAGTTATTAGCTTTGTGGGTTTGGACCAGTAGTTTATCAGCTGACCATAGGGATTTTAGGTTGCTATATGGCTTAATAATATTTTTAAGTGAGGGGGTATCCTCAGGGTGGTACAAAATTTTGTGCGCTATTAAGAGTTGATTGAATTGAATTAAGCTGGGCAGTTCTAGCCACTCTAGTTGTTTAAGGTTCTGGCAGTGGTGGGTTCTATAGGTGGAGCCAGTGGCGAATCTGGCAATATGATTGTAGCTATGGGACAGCTTACCTAGTTCGGATTTGTTGAGGTTTGAGAGTACAGGCGAGACATATAAAAGAGTAGAGAGTAGGTGTGATCGGGTGATTGCAATCCTAGCCAGTGGGGTTAAAAATGTCTTGTTTCTATACAGTGATCCAGGCTTCTTATTGATGGTCTGTATGAATTTGTTGACCTGTAGGTCAAATTTGAGATAGTCTATGATGACCCCTAGCAGTTTGGTGTGATTATCTGGGGAAATAGTGGTACCATTGTTAGATGTGACAGAGAATGAAAGTTTGGTGGATCTACTAGTGGGAGAGAAGAGTAGAAGTTTAGTTTTATTGGGGTTCAGAAGTAGGCGTTGGTTGGTGAGCCAGTTCTCAATAGTGTTAAATGTATTTTGGGTTAAGATTTGCAAGTCTGATGGGGAGGTGGCTGAGCAGATGAGTGGAATCATCTGCGTATTGAATGCAGGTGGCTTTAGGGATAGCAGTGTGGAGGTTGTTGATAAAAATAGAGAAGAGTAGTGGACCTAGTATGGACCCTTGAGGGACACCAAGTGTGAGAGGTAACTGGCTGGAGAGTTTGCCCTGACATAGTACCGCCTGCTGTCTACCAGTCAGGTAGGGCTGGAACCACTGGATAGCAGGCTTGTTAAGGGAAATAGATTTTAGAGAAAGAATGAGAGGTTCATGGTTGACCATGTCAGAGGTTTTTGATAGGTCAAGAAAGATGGCCGAGGTTAGCCTCTTGTCATTCCTGTTTTGGTTTATGGCAGTAGTAAAGGAAAGGAGGGCTGAGGTATGACCTGAAACCATGCTGGGAGTTTGATAGTAAGTTATTCTGTGAAAGGTTTTGCATTAGTTGCTTGTGTACACATTTCTCCATTATTTTGGCTAGTGGGGAAAGAATGGCATTGGGTCTGTAGCTGGATATGTCTGAGGAGTTACCACCTTTATGGAGTGGGATGATGTGAGATATTTTCCAGAGGGAGGGGGATAGCATTTTCGGATAAGGTTCTGTTGATGAGGATAGATATGGGATATGCAATGCCATCTGCAGCTATTTGTAGGTACTCTGCAGGGAGGAGGTCAGCAGTGAGGGTGGTAGGTTTTAGTTTTTTTAGAAGTGTTTTGATAAAACTAGTGGATATTGGTTGGAATCTAAATTCCGGGTGATTATTAGGTAAATTAGGCATGTGGTTTAAGTTAGAGGGGGTTAGTTAATTTGCTAGGGATTGGATTGTTTCAGTGAAAGTTATTAAAGGCGCTAGCTATGGTCCCTGTGGAACTATGGGTGTAGTTAGCTGGGGTTAGGGTGGTGGAGTGACCTGGACAAAGTAGTTGATTTAAGCCTGCCCAGAACTTTTGAGGGTTGTTGTGGTGTTTTTGTAGGTGATTTTGGTTGAAGCTTTTTTTATCCAGTAAAATAGATTTTTTTGTATCATTCCTGAGTTGATGATATTTTAGATGGTCAAGTGGGGCTTTGGTTATTCTCCAGCTGGCCCAGGCTCTGTTTCTAGTTTTGATTTTAGCTTTGGTATCTTTTCTGAGCCATGGTGCTGTATTTGATCTAGTTTTTATTGTACTTGCTGGAGCATGGGAATCAAGGATACTTAGGAATTTAGTGTTAAAGTGATCTGTGACCTCCTCTAATGTTAGATTTTTTTTTAGTTTTGACCAGTCAACTGCTTTTAATTAATTTTGGAATATAACAGCATCAAAGTTTTTCCTGTTTCTAAATGTTTTATATTTGGGCTGGTGAGGGTTTCCTGCCTTATGTTTTATGATATAGGTTAGACAGTGGTCGCTGAGGTCATCAGGGAGAGTACCAGCTGTGTACAGTTGGGGTTGGTTAGTAACTAGGATCCAGTCTAGGATACTTTCCTTATTGGTTGGTTTGTTTATCCTAGTGGGAGAGGTTATGGTCTGTTTAAACCCAGATAAGTTTATATGAGTGAGGGGGGGGGGTGGAGGGGCAGGGGTGCCAGTCGGTGTTAAAATCACCAAGAACTATGGTTTCTTGGGGATAGATAGTGGATAACCAGTAAAGGAGATGATCTAGGGTATTTAGGTTGTTTCCTGGTGGAATGTATGCACAGACCATGTTCGTGTTTGTTTTGGTTAATCTGTAGCTTGGTTATGAGGAGTTCATGTTATTTAATTGGGGAGGTTGAATGGTGTCTCTATTAATGGTTAGAGTATTTTTGTAAAGGACTGCCATCCCACCTCCTTTCCTTGTAGCACAGTCTAACCAGTGAATATTGTATCTTGGAGGTAGTATCTCATTGTCAGTAGTACTGGGCTTTAGCCAGGTTTCCGTAAGACACAATGTTTGGGGAGTGGGTTGCTAGGAGGGCGTGTAGGTCGGGAATCTTATTGTTAATACTTCTAATATTTAGGTGAAATGCTAGGAGGGAACTAGTGGGAGTATTCATGGGTAGCTTGACTGTGGGGGTTCTGGTAGGGGAGTGGAGGTTATTGGCTGTGGGTGGGCCAGGGTTCGGATGAATGTCTCCATGTGTTATAAGGTTATAGTGACAGGATATTTTGAGCTTTAGAAGTTTGTTTATAAGCTTTATATAGTATGTGTCTTTAGGATTATGTTTTGTGGCTGTACAGGGGTGATATTTTATAGAGGGTGGTATATTCGGTGTGCTGGGGAGAAGGTAGTGTTGTGTGAAGTCGTGGGTGTCTGTTTGACCATTTGGGTAGTGAATACCATGGTCAAGTGTTTGTTCGTAGGCAGTGAGATGCTAAAATAGCAACAGTGTAGGCATTTGGGTAATTAGTGTTTTGTTGCTTGTTTGCATTTTGATAGGGGGCGGGCCAAATCATGATCCAGTGAGTAAATACAAACCATAGTAGTAACTCATTGTCAGGCATGTATGATGCAAACAATTATGACCCCGCCCCCACACACTAATGTACAACCGCTTTATCTTAAAATTCAGTCACTCTGTGTCTTGGCTGCTTGCTGTCTATTGTATACAGTGCAGATGTGCACTGATGTTGATGGTGTACATCTCAGATGCCCTAGTATGATTAAATTAATGCATAAAAACCACCATAAATCCATAAGTGTTTTGATATTTTGTACCATGAATGTTTAATAAAATTCTTAACGGTGAGTGGGAAAGGAACCATTTGCGGGACATAGTTTAAAGGCTCAAAACGAGGAAGAAGCCTCCTAGCATACTTCTCACCTTTCCAGAATTCTGTAGAATATCCTGATATTTTTTTTTTTTTTTACTTTGTACTTTTAGTTTGTTCCTTGTAAAATGTGTGTTTTTTGGGCAAATCACTGGGGATTGCACTCACTAAATAACGACAGACACTTGACTGTCAGATTTCATACCCTTCAGAAAATGCATATTAATGCAAAGCCTTTCTTTCTAACAACTTTGTAAGTGCGATATTTAAAATCTGTCTCTGATTTTTGAGTCGTTGCCCCCCCCCCCATTATTTTTGGCTTTGTCCAGAGTCCTTAAATGTGTGTTTCTTACTATTAAGGTACAGTTCAGAGGTAATGTTGGCTGTTGTTACTTGTACTGGCTAGGAATTACTTGTTTGCCTGTCCTATTCAGAAATTAAAATATGCAATCATAAGCTGACCTAGGGCAGTTGGTGTGAAATAACAAGGTAGTGTGTTTCATTACCCCCCCCCCCCAACAGAAATTATACAAGTATGTTCCAGTTATACTGCTAGGCTGCATGACATTAAGCAGCTAAAACTCTTTAACTCCCAACTTTAGGAAGAGAATTGGATCTGTTTAATGTAAAACCCAAATGCTTTTTAAAAAAACATACAGTAAAAATTTGCATCAAAGCAAAAGTAAAGTAAACTCCACGGCTGAGGTGTTCAATAAAGCAAATACACAAGTTAAAATAAAAAGGTTAAGCGCTTTCACAGTCAACTGACTGCTTCTTCAGACCAGTATACAATCAGCTCAACCCTCTATTTAAACAGTCAACTACCAATCGCATACTAATTCCACGCAAATTATCACCTGCCTAATTATTAAAGCAGTATTTACATATGAAAATAAAAAATAGTATATGATAAATGTTCATTTAAACAGTAATCAAACAATGTCTCTGCTATGGGGCCATAAAATCTCAAACCTGTAAAAGCTCAACAAATGTAAAAAAAAAAAAAATATTCTCTTTAAAAACACTAATGTAGGAGTGGTCGAGCTTTCACTAAAGGTTTCAAAGATACCCTGTCATTAATACCAGGGTACCTATCGGCACAAAGATGCAATATTCAGTCCTGTTCCCTTATCTCAGTATAGTTCTTAAAATCTCCTCCTCTGTTTGAAGTTACAAGCTCTGATACTAAAAACTTAAAACTGTGACACTTATCTACTTCTAAAACATGCTGTGCTAATGCATTACTAGTTTTCTTATTCTTAATATTATTTACGCATTCTCAAATCCTCTCTTTAAAAAGCCTATTTGTTTTACTTAACATAATAAACAAACCAATCTTTGCAAAAAGCAAAATAAGTCCAATATTTTGTCATGCAGTCAGCAAATACAGAGGTCTCAATTATAAAACCCTGTGTAGGACGTGAAAACATACTTCCTGAATGAATATATCTACAAGCTTTACATCTCTTAGAGGGATATGTTCCTTCACAATCCGATGGTGGTACATATACATCCCTCATGTTCGTATGGCAGAGCTGCCTTTTAAGTGACAAAACTATTCCTGTATGAGAATCTTGGTGAACTCTCAACTGTTTGACCCACTTTATCATCTGTGCATAATATTGCCCAGTTTTTCTAATAATGTCACAAATATTTACATTACTAGAGTATGTCAGTGCCATCCTAACCTTACCCCTTTGTAATCATGCATCCCTCTGATTGTTACCCACTCTTCTGAAAAATAAGGTCTATCCATCATGCTTCTTACAGGCCACAGCTTAGTAATAGATTCTTCTACCTCTTTACTGTTATAGCCCCTTTCCACTAAATTTTGTTTAAGGCCTTCAAGGGCTAACTTGAGGCTCTCTTCATCATTATGCAACCTCATGGCCCTTAAAACTTGCCCCTTGACCACATTTCTAACTATATGATGGGGATGCAGTTTTATGTACTACTGTACTCTTTTTGCTTTCCTTCCTGTATAGTGTGTATTACTGCTGTCACATCTAAGAAATGTATAGCATCTCTGGAACATACACAGGTAAATTTCAAAAACGATGTAGTTGAAATAATCAGCAAATCTATAGACCAGCTCTAATGGCGCCTTCCGCATAATAAATTTGTCCTCCACGAACTGCTTATAAAATAAAATAATCAGATCGCTAAACTCATTATTCCTGATGACAGAATCATATTCCCATTTTGCTAATGCAAGGTGGCACATGCTGTTCCCATAGCTGAACCAACCTTTTGTAAATAATATCCACCATTGAATACAAAAACATTGACTTGGAATCAAATCTATTAACGTACAAATCAGATCAATCTTGTTGTGTCATATATTCACACTGCAGTCAAAAATAACATCACATTCTCAATGTTTTTAAAGAGTATATTTATTTTTTATATGTATGTTGAGTTTTTTTTTTTTTTTGCAGGTTTGAGACTTTGTCTCATAGTGGAGACATTGTATGTGTGACTAGTGTTTAAATGAACATTTACCATAATTAATTAATTTATGCATGTGTATCTATATATATCTATATCTATATCTATATATATATATATATATATATATATAAAATCTCCTACTATTGCACAAAATCCTACCTAACTGAAACCAAAAAACTGAACACACTTTAGTGAAACTGCTTTTCACTGAAAAAACACTTTCATTAAACTGTGCAAAAAAATATATAACAAAATTAAAAAAACAAAAAAAAACATATTACTCATGTTTATGCAGGGGAGCAAGCCCCCCCCCTGCACCCCTACTCACTGCGCGATCAGCCCCTCCCTGCACCCCTACTCACTGCGCGATCGCACTACAGTGGGGGAAAGGGAATATTCCCTTATCCCCACTGTACTGCGATCTCAGCAACGGCCATTCCCCCACGATTTTCTTTTTTTTTTAGCACACTTTCACAAAAGTGCTTTTTCGGTGAAAAGCACTTTTGCAAAAGTGTGCTCGGTTGTTTCACATTCGGTGAACGGCCGTTCGATATATGTAATTTTTTTTTACTTGGATATATACCGTTCTAATAATTAGGTGATAATTTGTGCGGAATTAGTGCGTGATTGGTGGTTGATTGTTTAAATAGAAGGCCTAGCTGATTGTATGCTGGTCTGACGAAGCTGCCATATGACTGTGAAAATAATTACCCTTTTTCTTTTAATTTATGTATTTGTTTTATTAGTGTTTTAGTTTCAGCTGTGGAGTTCGCTTTACTTTTGCTTTGATATACACTGTATCTTGAGTTGCAGCCACCTTTATCATCCTGTGGACCTTTGTTCTACATATAGTAAAAATCTGTTTTATTGGATGAGTTGTAACTGCAGGGCACTTCTAACAGTAACGTGTAACTACATTGCCTGTGTAGAATGCCCCCCCTTAGTTATGAGTAATTATTACCATATGGTTTAATTGGACATTTTGCTTGTACCTATCAAATGCAGTTTTCACTCATTATGTCAGTAATACCTGATTACTTCTGAATCGGTGTGAAAACCAGATGAGGAGTTACTGCAGCAGATAAAAAGCTGGGAAGTGGGTATATGATTAAACCCAGTCAAGACACCTGTCTAAGATGAAACTTTCCCGTGGAGTGATGTATGAGTAACACCTTTCATGTGGTGGTGTGAAACTGAAAGCAATATGGGTGTACTGCTGTTGTGAAACTTAATAAAATTCTGAACAAAAGCTAAAATTGTTCTGAAGAGTCAAATTATTGTTACATTGTGATTCACTTATTCCCTAGGATAATCAAATTAATGCTAATATAGCAATATAATTGTTATATGCATTTTTAGAAACAGCATCATTTATGTCAGAAATTCATATTTAGTCCTAGTGTTCATTCACCAATGTGAAGTTACAAGAAGTCAGTGTCGAGGATTCCATGTTGACATCTCTACTTGCATTGCAGAGAACCATAAGTGGGAGTGGGGTAACCCCTCTTCCCAAACATTATATACCAAATCCAAGATCACAGTATCTTGGAGAAGAGTGAATATTTCATTTACGAGGTCAAGACTACTGTGTCTTGCAAGTCTGGCTTTTTGGCCATTCAGTAATGGCAGCCCTGTGATTTTATATGGTTGCTCAGTGTCAAGAAAGCACACTGGGAAGAACACTGCAAAATATACATCCAACTGAATTGGAATCTCTTTTGGTACAGGAATTTCTACCCATCTTTCTAAACTGTTGTGTTCTTCCTCTGTAGTTCAATGTGCTTATGGTGGCCATCAAGATAAAATAAGCAACATTGAAGTCTAGACATTTTTAGGTAAGCAACTTAACACTCTGCCATTCACTTTTCTCTTGGTTTTGAATGCACTTTTTTTTTGTAAACACATGAGAATTTTCTTGAGTTACTAGTCCATTTAAAAGCAGATGAAGTGTCTAGTAGCCTCATTAATATGGCAAATGCATCTTTTTTACTTTTGGAATAAGGTGTATCCACTTGTGGGATCTCTGACTTAAGTTGTGCATGCTCATTGCTGTCAAGTTGGCTTGGTGGCCGACGATTGAGGTAGAGGGATAAGGGTTACCAGAGGCGAGATTAGTCATATTTTTGGTTAGGAGCTGCTTGGAGCTCACACTGTATAAGAAGTGTGCCTTTGTGTTGTAATATGCTGGTACAAGTTGAGTGCCATGAACCATGACACTGTGAATGTAAGGTGAGCAGTCTGGATGAAGGCTGATCATTAGTCTGCAAATTTTTAGTAGGTATTGCATTGTGTATTTACAGTATTTATTTATTTTATTTCACGTTTGTTAACCGGGTTGGTCCAACTGAGCACAAGCTAAGTTTCAGTGGAGACCCGAGGAGAAAAGTTCCAACAGTAGTACATTTACATAATTAAACATATTAGAGTATTAAACACCCAACCAAGTAACACAAACTGAGAAATCACAAAGCAGGCTGGTGTTACAAGAAACAAGGATAAAATTTATTCTTAAGCGCTTTCGTCAGATTACAGTGGAGTGCCTCCACCCCACTCCTTAAATACTCAATACAAACACATTCCAAACCAATTTGTAAAAAACACCATAGGCATTTAAAGGTACAGACTCCCTGTTTGCTCCACAATTATACATGCAAGATAAAAACTAACTATTCAACATGTACTTTAAACTTAGTATTTTGACAAAAAATCATAAAGTGAACAATTGAATAAAAAATCAACAATCAGCTTTTAACTTCAAAAAGCTGGTTATTGAAACCATTTCATTCAATCCTGGAAAAATATTGGCGTTTACCCTTAATTGCCATAACAGTTCTTTGTACTCAAGCCAGTAATCCATAGGACTTCCTCTCTCATCCATAGTCGGCTGTTCAAGAACTGTGAATTTAAAATTGTGATGTGCTTGCCCAGTGAATTTTTTAGGTTCATTTTCCTAATAAATGCTGGTAAATAGTGTATGAAAGACATTTTTGGTCTTGCCTATATAAAAACAGGCACACTTCTGACAAATAACATATATGACATTCTTACTGCTACAGTTGTACTTTGAAATTTCACCCATCCATATCCGTTAAGAAAACACTGTCACCTTTCAGAATATACTTGCAGTGAGTACACTGCTTGCATTTGGACATTCTCCCTAATGCTCCAGCCGTATTGACACTTTTCTTCCTCTCTAAGATATTTTTAACACTGGTGTCCTTTCTGTACACTACCACAGGGGCTTCCCCTACTCTCTCTCTTATGGCATTGTCTCCTGCCAAAATAAACCAGTTCTTAGACAGTGTCCCGAATCAGTGGGAACTGAGGGGTGTAAGTTAATATAAAACCATGGTGAAAACGACCAGAGGATGAATCCCTGCGCTCCAAAGGAGCACACAATCTGGAGATGTAAGGGATAAAAATGTCCCTCAAGTCTCTTCCTAGTCACTTCATCAAGAAGAGGTAACAAATTGCTCAGGATAACCTCTTTGTACCAACATATTCAATAAAACTTCCCTTTCTGCATAAAAAGCATTGATCCTACAAGTCATGCAAGCCAACCTCACTCCCTGCTCCTTAACCAGGGAGCGTTTCTGATGTACAGGATGCCCGCTCTCATAATGAAGAAGGGAGTTTGAATAGGTTGGTTTTCGATATATGGTAGAATAAAATTGTGCAGAGGTATAATCCTTGCTAATCCTGATGTCCAGGTAACTGATGGAATCGACATGAGTTTCCATAGTGAATTCCAGAAATGTAGTGCTAGAATTGAGGAACAAAAAAGTTCCAACTGGTCTTGGTTACCTTTCCATAAAATCAGGATGTCATCAAGGTGTAACATCCATAAAACTTACACCATGACATCCCCGTAGATGGAAAAACTATGGTAAGTTCCCACTGAGTCAGGACTATGTTTGCAAAAACTGGGGCACAGGCTGCATCCATAGCCACACCTGTACTCTGTTTGAACAATTGACCCTCATAGAATACAAAACTATTCCCCAAAACAAGTTCCATCAAAGTTCTCAGAGTCAAAATTTTGGTATGTGAAAAATTGGTATGCTGACATAAAAAATCATAAAACATATCCACTCCTTCTGTGTGAGGTATTACATTAAATAAATCCTTCACGTCTGTAGTGGAAAACATAATGTGATTGCCAAAGTATTCCTGTTTTATTTTTTTTGAGACAATCCCAGGAGTCCCTGATGAAATCTGAAAAAGAACTTAAACAGTTCTTTAACTGTATGTGTAAGAACTTGGCTATTAGGAGAGTCTTAGATCCTTTTGCATCCACAATTGGTCTTAAGGGTGGGTGCTAGATATTCTTTTAGATCTTAGGGACCCCGGAAATAGTGGGAATCCTCGTATGCTTTTGCGTACAGTAGTTGAAATCTACTTCTGAAATTTGGTTTCAAAAGTAGATCCATGAGGACCATATCAACATGACTGTATGCAATATTGAGTTCATTCTGGGAAACCTGCTGGTACCCTTCCCCCAATAAGTGACTTGACATACTGTCAGAGTATCTCTATTGGTCCATAACCACTAATCCTCCTCCCTTGTCCGGTTTCATGGCCCAGATGGTTTTGTTGTTTGATACACTATTCAGGAGGTTTCCTTCTGAGTAAGGTTATGTGATATGGTGCAGTATTTTTTCCTAGTGAGGTCTCTGATGTCATTCGAGCATATACTTTGAAACAGCTGAATTGAAGGACATAAAGGGGGATTTGCTACACTGGCTTTTCTACATGTCTCAGCAGTATTGTGTACCTGATTGCCGTCACTCAGAGTCACATTATAATTCAATGTCCTGGTAAACAGCATTAAGTCAAGCAAAGTTTTTTCTAAATTATATTTCCTCAAAGGCACAACATTAAGGCCCTTCTGAAAGAGGTTGGCCCATTCTTTAGTAACCAGGGTACTGCTCAGATTGTAAATTTTGAAGTCATGATGGTCATTTTCAATGATTTTCACTTCGCCGTTCGTGCTATCAGGTGACAAACTGTGCCAGTTCTCCCGAATCCCCCTACCTCTCCCACCCCCTTGTTGGTACTGTGGGAGATGAGAATATTGTTCGCCCTGGTATATCATGTTCAAAGGCCTCCTGAACTGGCGATTTTGCTGCCAAATTCTCTCTGACCTTCTCAGGGGTGGGCCTAAAGGGATGGGACCGGGGTTATTGTCACCTTGATACTCAGATTCAACCATACCCTCATCAATAAAAACATCATTATTGTTGTTAGAGTTAGTGGTGCCATTGTTGACATGACCATTTACACTTAAGGGGTAAGCTATACCACTTTCGTAATCTTTAGCATCCCTTAACAGTTTCTTATTCTTCTTTTCTTTAATTTTGTCCATAACCTTGTCAATGTTGTTGTCTTTCGGCTTTTCCTGGGTAGGGGTCGCTACAGCAGAACTCCAGTCCGCTAATGATTGGCAGTAGATTTTCACGAATGCCGAGGTGCTAGCTCTATGTTCAACCTCAGCGAAGGCACACCCATTTACGCATGTCTTTCGAACGCCCACCCAACTGCGGGGAGGACATGCAGACTCCACACAGAAGGCACTCCCCACACTCCAATCGAGAATCGAACGGGAGAACCTCTTGCTGTGAGGCAACAATGCTACCGCTGCACCACCGTATTTACAAAAATAGTATTGTATTCATTGAGCTTGTTAGAAAAATTAACATCATTCTTAATACTAGCATCTAATTTGTTCACAACACCTTGAAAAACAATTTTTTTCTTATTGTCATTAACCAGCAAGTGTAACCATTCACATCCCTGGCAATTGAATAAAATAACCAGATATTTATGTAAATCACTGTTGAAAGTTAAGCCATTAGGAAAACGCAAATATCTAAGTCCTTTAGGCACTTGTTTGCGCCTAAGATGTGTGAATGTAAGGTGAGCAGTCTCGAAGGCTGATCATTAGTCTGCACATTTTTAATAGGTATTGCATTGTGTGTTTACAATATTTATTTATTTATTTATTTTATTTCACGTTTGTTAACCGGGTTGGTCCAACTGAGCATAAGCCAAGTTTCAGTGGAGACCCGAAGAGAAGTTCCAACAGTAGTACATTTACGTAATTAACATATTGGATTACATGGGTTGTAGACGGTGGCACTGACAAAAAGGCAGGAGTCTGAGCTAGTTGTGGCAGAGTTGAAGATGTTAAGATTTGCACTGGGTGTGACGAGGGTGGACAGGATTAGGAATATGTATATTAGAGGGTCAGCCCAGGTTGGAAGGTTTGGAGACAAAGCCAGAGAGGCAATATTACATTGGTTTGGACATGTGCTGAGTAGGGGTGCAGAGTATATTGGGAAAAAGATGCTAAGGATGACGCTGCCAGGTAGCAGGAAAAGAGGAAGGCCTAAGATAAGGTTTATGGATGTGGTGAGAGCGGACATGCAGGTGGGTGGTGTGACAGAGCAAGATGCAGAGGACAGGAAGAAATGGAAACAGACGGTCCATTGTGGCAATCCCTAATGGGAGCAGCCGAAAGAAGAGTAGTATTAGATTACAAGGATAGCCAAAGAGAAAAATAAAATACAGCATAGTTAACATATACAGAGATGTCATTTAATTAAGTACAGTAACATGATTTCAGAACAATAACAAGGAGGCGTATGCAGTTTGCAGTCAGGAATTGTTGGGATTGAGTATGTTTTGTGCAGTCTGAGAGTAGTCAGGTAGGATCCTGACAGGGACAGATCCAGATTTTCTGGAGGTGGAGTTTTACTTCTATTTTAAAGCTGTTTGCATGTGTGATATTTCCTAAGTCTGAGGGGAGGTTGTTCCAGGTTTTGTTATGGATGATTTATAAAGAAGATAGCATATGTTCATTTTTGGTGTACAAGTTTCGAGAAGTAATTTTTCCGATCTACGGGGGGGGGGGGGGTGAGGGGGGAATAGTAAGAAACAAACCAAACTGGCGAGAGAGGGACAAGCAGTGGGTTTATTAAGTATGAGGTGGGTTAAGTGTAGTTGGGGCAGTTTTAGATTGTGGGAGAATTCAAGCCATTGTAGCCTGTGGAGAGCTGTGCAATGGTGGGTAGGATCTTGTAAGTTGGCAGCTTTGTTATTGGTTTGTTCTAGCTTGGGGAGTAGGCAGGATTGGAGTAAGTAAGTTGATAAGGACTGGTGATCCATATAGGAGGCTGGGAAGGAGTCTAGGGCTAGGGTGTGTCTAGATTCAGCAGAGAGGAATTTTGAGTTACGGTAAAGCAAGCCAAGTTTTTGGTTAATTTTCTTAATTGCATGGTATACATGAGAATCAAATTTAAGTTGGTTGATCAATGGTCATTCCAAGCAGTTTTGTGTTTGTGTCTATATGTATGATGGTATTGTTCAGTGAAGTGCTTAAGGTGGTCATTATTTTTGGGGAGAAAGAGGAGTAGCTTAGTTTTTTGGGGGTTTAAGATGAGCTGATTGTCAACTAGCCGTTTTTTCAACAAGAAGGAAAGATTGTTTAAATGAATATATTTTTAAATATTAGCTCAACTATTTATACAAGAAGGAAAGATTGTTGTGTGTGAATCTGAAGTTGTGTGATTGAATCTGAAGTTGTGTGTCAGACTGGAGTCGTTGGCATATTGTATGAGGGTAGAGAGGAAGGTGAAGTGGAGGTTGTTAATAAAGATGTTGAAGAGGAGAGGTCCAAGAATTAGAGCCCTGAGGTACACCAGTGTATATAGGTAGGAAAGAAGAGCAGGACGATATCCATCCAGATTGAAGCCTGTTGGTGAGATAACTTGAAAACCAGGAGAGAGTTGAGCTGGATAGATTAAGGTTCGCTAATTTAGTCAGAGGTTTGGGGTGTGATACCATGTCAAATGCCTTGGATAAGTCCAGGAACAGACATAATACTAGATTAATGCTGTTTCTAGCTTCAGCAATGGTGTGGGTAAAGGATAAAAGGGCTCTAGAAGTACTGTGGTGAGGCCGTAAACCATTTTGTGTGGAGGTGAGGAGGTTGTTTTGGAGGAGTTAGTTAAGTATTTGGATGTGAACACATTTCTCTAGAATCTTGGATAGTGGGTAAAGTATAGCAATAGGCCTGTAGTTATAGGGATCATTGGAGTTTCTGCCTTTGTGAAGGGGGATAATGTAGGAGTATTTCCAGATTTTGGGTACAGTAGCTTCTTTAATAGATTGATTTAATGAGAATCGAGAATGAGAATAGAGACTGGATAGGCAATGGAGTCTGCTGCAAGTTTGAGGAATTGAGGAGGAAGCTTGTCTGCTGAGGAAGAGCATAGTTTGAGAAGTAGAGACTTTATGTAGGAGGTAGATATAGAGTTTAAAGAGAAACTTTGTTATTGTTTGTAGGCAGGGGAGGTGTTTCTTGGTGGGGATTTTGGTTTGTAATTAGCTAATTTGCTTATAGAGTCAAAAAAATTGGTTGAGAAGAGAGGCTGTCTCTTGGTTGGGAGGTTTGGTTAGAGATTGGGAGTTTTGAGGTTTGCCAGGGTGGAGTGTAGACTTAATACGTCTCCAGAAATTTTGGGGGTTTGATTGAGTAGTGGGTTATGTATTAGTGTAGTAGGTCTTTTTATTGTTGTATATTTGTTTTTTTGGTGTGTTTCCTGAGTTCTTTAAGTAATCGGAGGTGGGAGGGGGATTTACTTTTAAGCCAAGCTTTGCAGGCATAGTCTCTTTTATGCATTAGTTGACGGGTACCTTTACTGAGCCAGGGGGTGAAATTTGACTTTATTCTAATTTTATGTGAGGGGACGATTGAGTCTAGAGTGTTTAGGAAGATGCGGTTAAATTCAAGTACAATATCTTCAAGAGTAAGAGAAAGCAAGATGGACCAGTTAATGGCAGAAAGACTGTTATTGAGTGTGGAAGGTTTGAAGTTTGAGTTTGCAGCAGAATTTGTAAAGATGTGATTTTTGTTGTTTGGGTGAGAATCTCTGAATACAGATGGGTAGGTGGCCACTCGGGGCATCAGAAAGTGTAGTGGGGTTGTGATTGAGTTGGGGGTTGTTACATAGGATCCAGTCAATTATTTTCCCTTGATCTGAATGTTTGGAGAGTCTTGTGGGGTTGGAGTTAAGTTGTGTGAAACTGAACAAATTGATGCTTTGGACAGGGGATAGGGTCTTTAAAGATTTCCAATCTATAGTAACATCTCTTAGTATTATAGTTTCGTAGGGCAGATTTAGAGAGAGTAAGGAAAGTATATTTTCAAGAATTTGGACGTTCTTTCCGGGAGTAATATAGACAGCAGCAATGGCAAGCTTTTTGTGGTTGTTACGGTGGTAGTTAACTATTAGGATTTCTGCTGGGTGAAAGTCAGATGGGTTTACAGGGATGGGAGAGAGAGTGATAGTTGTTGAGCTAAGCAGTTGGGTAGAAGGGTGGATTTTTAAGGCTTGGGTGGAGCAAATTTGTGTAGGTCCTGGGTTAGGGTGGGTATCACCTGCTTGTAGGAGGATGGTAGGTTTTAAGTTAGGTTTTGGAGGAAGTTTTTTTTTTTAAATGTGTGGTTAAGCATAATGCAGTGGGTAGGAGATAGCCAGAGTAGTTTATAATGGGGAAAAAGTGAGAGATTGTGGTGTTATGAAGTGAAGAAGATATGGCGTAAAATGCTTTGTTTGAATGAGTGTTATAAATACTGGAGGAGGTAGGTGTTGATTTGAGATGCTGAAAGTTAGTGTGGTAAGATGTGAGGGTGGAGAGTAGTAGAAGAAGTGATGTAAGTATGAGGTTAGTAAGCATGGTAAGGGTGGTAGGTGGAGGAGAGTATTGAGGCGAATAAGAGTATGATTGGAGGGAGTGTAATAGTATGTCTGAGAGAGAGGTAGAAGGGGAGCGGTAAGGGGAGGATGAAATAAGCAATAGGAAAGGGATTGTGCTGAAAGGTAGGAGGGGGTTAGTTGTGAGGTGTGCCAGTGACTGTAGTGTGATTGGATGGACTGTGGCAGGGAGACCGGATGGCCTGAGAATAAAAGTAAGGTGTGTGGGGTGGGTGGGAATTGGGGGTAGGGTATGGGGAGCGCAGTGACCTCTAGCATAGTGAGGGTGAACGGAGTGGGTTGCCTCAGAAAGGCGAAAGTTTAAGAATCAGTAAGGTAAGTTGGGAGAGTAGGTAGCTCGGGGCAGTCTTTTTAGCTGGGTGAAAAAGGGAGTGGAAAAAGCAAGTTATCCTTGTAAGGAATGTATAAGGAACGTATAAGAAAGTAACAGGTGTTTTAATTTGTGAGTGGGAGCAACACCATAGACGGGTATTGCGCTGAAATATGTTACACATGGGTGGATAAGTGACTGATAAAGAAGCCAGTTCTATGCTTATACTTTTAGCAAAGCACATTCACAAGTATAGCCACTTCAGATGGATTGTGAGCTACACAGCTGGCTTTACCTAATACAATACTGCTATCTAGTGGCAGAAAGGGGATAGGTAGGAGATGAAAAAAAAAGATTAGAGAGTGAGCTGGAAAAGGGGTTACTATGTGTGGGGGGGAGTTCTCGGCGTGTATGCTAGCTTCAAAGTTGTTAATGCTGCTGGAAACAACATGAATTCTATTATTGGAGACAATGTAGGCAAGAACCTACCTACTTTTGCTGTACAGGTGTTTTTCAAGAGTCCATTCAGTTCTTAGTGGTTTCCCACTGGGCTCTTATTGTAAGGAAGAGTGAGGTTGAGTTTTTTGGGAGGCAGGTATCGCTCTGGTAGAAGAGTGGGTTTCTTTCTTTTGCTGTATGGATGCTTACAAGCATTGATTGGGGAAGTAAGGGGCATCCACTTTTTGATAAAAGGCTTTCCTGTGTTTTTGCCATTCTGTGTAGTGTTTTTTTCTATAAAAGTAATTGTAAACTTAAATTTTTCTAATTAGTGATGCTTTTCAAGTTTGTAACCCATGTGGGTAAAGCACAATGATACTTTTAATAAATATAGTAGAGAACTCAGTAAAGCGAACAGTTTTGGAGAAGCATATACAGAAGAATAACTAGGAAATTTAGAGCTCCAGCAAGTTAAAGTATGTATCTTGACTGCTTTGATGATGGAAGTGACTGAGTGCTGGAGAGGTGTAAAGGTACCAAGGCAACTAACTGTAACAGCTGCAAGAAAACAATTACTTGAGTGGTGGACCAAACTTTTGGCCAATTAATTTTGTCGATTTACTGTAAGCTGGATGTAATTGTTCAGTCCTCCCTTCGCACAAAAGCATTGCTTAAAAAAAAAAACAGAGAAGGACCTAAATTTAAAAGGGCAGTGCTCTCACATTTTTGTAAGTAACTGTCCTCTCATAATGGGACTACTTCAACACCCCTTCTCTAAACAAGACTGAGTAGTCCAGGATCTCGGCACTTTGGCTGGCAGTTCCCTCTTTTTTTTCAATTACTGTAGCATTAGCAGTCCGGGAATCCTTTGAATCTAGCCCTTCTGATATATAAAGGCTTCTTGTCGAAGTCAGAGTTTTTATCCCTCTTTACTCTGTGCTGATTAGACTAGAGTGCATTCCCCCCTTTAGCATGTATCCAGACACACTGAACAATTTGAAAGACCCCTAGAGGTTCCTGACCTAAATGGATTACTAGTTTAAAGACCTTTTACTTGTCAAGTGAGGCTTGTTCTCTCTACTCGGTCTCTTAGATTCCTTTGTGAAGATCTGTCTCACTTTCCATGCCATTAAGAACCTGATCAGATCCATTACCACTCGAGCTAAGGATTTAAGTCTCTGCCAAGATGTAAATTTAATATGCTGGAGGGTAGAGATTGCCTAACATTCTCCCTGTCTCTGGGAGAAACTGCCTACACATAGAAAAGTGACATGTCTTTGTCCCTGAATAATTTTGATGATTAATTGAAATTTAATTTATGCCTAGCCAACTTTACCGTTTTGGAAATGGGGGGGTTACTGGCAAGGCATGTATATAGTCGTACCTTGTAATTCTGAGATCCTGGGGATGACTTGGAAAACACAAAAGCTTAAGGTTAAAGGATGACTTGAAAAAGTTCAAGATATGTGTTACATTTTGAAACAAAAGTTTCAGTGCATGTTTTGGTTTAAATTAGTGATAAAACACATCTGATAAGTGGGCAGAAATATGAAAAGTCAGTGTTGTATATGGGGGCAGAGCCTGTGCTGCTTCAGTAATAAACTCTTGAGATCTTTGTGTCTTGGTAAGAGAAGATGTTTCCCCCAAAAGATTGGTTTTATCTTAATAAAAATGCAGTGAAATAGTCCTTTTGATGCATTTTATATTGCAGAGAGACAGTTTCCCTGAACAAGTGCTTTCTCTTAAGGTTTACAAAAGGGAAGAGTAAAGGACTGGTGTGCACTGAGATCTTTAAGGTAATACTGGATACTAGCCAGCTCGCATGTAATAAAGCTGTAAAATAAATGTTGAAAAGTAAAATCAGATGAGGGAAGAAGGGAGATGGGATTTATTCTCAGCTGTTAAGGGGCTGGGGGATGTACCAGCAGAGTCATTGGGTTCATTTTGTTGATGGATCCCAGGGAGAAGAGGAGTTGTCTGTCAGCAGATCTGTGGACTCTGTCCTCAAGACTGAGTGCTGAGAAGAGGGCAGTTTTAAATTTGATAGTGGGTAATTTCTCCAGGAGCACTACAGTCTTCTTAAGTAGTGACTCAAGTAAAGTAGGACTTGGATTCTCCATTTTGGAAGGTGGTTTGAATTATGCTTTACTACTTTGTTCAGATGTGATACACAGGTTTTTCATATAGTAGATATGGCTTATATGTAAACAGTAGTCTACTAGGGTGATTATGAGTTAAATTGGTGAGATGACCCTGGCAAGCATGCCATGTGCTTTGCAGAAAGTATTGGTTAAGAAATTAGTAAAGGATAAGACTCTAGTAATGGTAGAAAACTGCATAAAAGGGAAGGTGACAGCCTGGTGCTTGAGATGAATCCTGTTAATTTTGATTGATTATTGCACAGCATAAAGAAAAAATAATTTTCTTGAGTTTGTCAGTGCAATATTGAACTTTCAGTTTTATTCTCTGGATGCCGAATAAGAATATGTTGGATAGAAAGAAGGGATGTTCATCACTTGATTGCTGCTGCAGTAGCCTTCACTGTATATAGTTATATCCTGCATAGGCTATAATAGCTGGTGAGCTTCCAAAGCTTAACTGTTTAGGTGTGTAGAAGGTGTCCTTGTCAGCTCTAATGGGGCTGAAGAAAATCAGTAGTTTGGGCTCCACGTTCTCCAGAGCTTTGCTGAAGAGACTTCCTCTTTTGGGCTTTTGAGGATCAACAGTTGGTTAATGTTTCCCTACTGCTGGACAGACAAGCTGGGGAACACCTTTTGCATAAATTAGTCTCACAGAAAAAGTTAGTGATTTAATGGAAATTCCCATGACATTTAAGAAGGTTGTTGTGTGTCTTACAGTGAACTGTGACATTTAATGCTTGTGGAATAAAGTTAAATTTACTTTTGAAGTAGAAAAGCAATGAAAAAACACATTAGGGTCTGGGATGGGTGGCTAGGAACTTAGCTGTTTTATCAATTTTATTGCTGTCAGTCTTCTGGGTTTCAGGCTTCATTTATTGGCTTTAACATGAACAATTCATCAGTTCCTTGGTTCTACCTTCAGCCACAACTTTTTCAGGCAGCCTTTGCCATTTCAGTGGGTTACTGATTTGTCTAGCTGCAGATGGATGACTGTTGTGGTCATTTCTGATTCTTCAAATCATTCTTCTTGTACCTTGGATCTCTCTGGGGTAGTCTCATCAGTCACCATGAACTGGAGGTATAGAAATGGCCTCTTGCAGCTGTTGGTGTGCCCACACTTGGAGCAGGGAATGCCACAGGGCGCCCTGCCCTGGACTGGGCTACCTGGGATGTTGTCACAGATGTTGTGTCACATGTAACGGACGTCCGCCTGTTTCTAGGAAATTTCTTGTTTAAAAAGAATGAGAAGGAAAAAAAAAAAATCGACCTCTTCCTTCTATTTGAATTCAGAGAGATTTGATTTATTTAGTCTTGGCTTTTGACTTTCTGGTTTCTGGTAACTTCTGGTGAGAAGAAAAGTAATTATTTTTTTCTGTGAAGATTTTTAGGATGTTGAACAGGAAGTAATTGTTATGGGGCAACTTTTTCTCTGTGCTCTTTTTTTCCTCAACTAACTGACTCTGATTCTAAGGAGAGAGTTTCTTCTAATAGCCACTGTGATGCCCCTCCTCTGGGCCAGCAGTCAAGGAGCCTCGGTCCTCCTCGCGGACACGTGTGAGAGATGTTCACTTGGAACAAAGATACACACAGTATTTTCAGTTGCAGCTGAATGCACCAAGAACAATTTTCCTTAAGAGCTGTCACAAAATGAAATATTGTTAGCTGAGCTATCTGGAATTTTGTAAATATGTCATTTGTGAATATTAATATGATTTATATAGAAGTCTGACTGGGAGATACTGCTTGCACAACTGTCTGGAATTTGTAAATGATATGATTGTAAATGATTGTATGTCAATTGTGAATATCAACATGATTCATGTACTTGTGTTACAAATGTGTTAGAACTGTATGTTGTGTATATCAAACTGCTGGTACAGAAGTGTGTGTGTATGTTGTGTATATCAAACTGCTGGTACAGAAGTGTGCGTGAAAAGGGTTTATACAGTACCAAGCTTAAAGATGTATCCACAGTGTACTCTACAGGAAATGAACCAAAATGTATATAAACTATTAACGGTAGGAACTGGCACATAGAAGGTAACTTGCAAAACTTCAGAAAAAATAGTTGAAATGAGATTATTATTTATTTATTTCAAGTTTGAGTACCAGGGAGGTCCACTGGGCCCCGAGGACCCGTTTTCAGTGGAGGCTTGGGGAGAAAAGCTCCAAAAATACAAATTACAAAAATATGAAAAATATAAGTGATACATTGAGGAGACCTGTTTGCACAATAGGAACATTCATTATTACAAATAGTCAAATACAAATTCACTAAGGTTTTTCTAAAGGGTTATACAATTATAAAGTGAATTCTTATAGAATAATTTGGCAAAATGCATTATATATGCACATGGAGAAAGGAGTTAAGACTTTTTGCATGCATTCATTTTAAAGTGTGAATCTATTTACAATGTTTGCACAAAGGGGTTCAATGATAAATAGCTGTAGGGCATTTTGAGTGCTAGGGTACACTCTAGGTAGGATATCAATGTGTTCTTAGATAGTTTTTAGGTGGGGTAGACTATGTGCACTGCCTTGCCATCTTACACTCTAGTTAGGATATTTCCATTTAGTGGACAGATGTTTGAAAAGCTGAGTTTTGAAATTTACAGAGTTTGCAGTTGTTCTTAGAGAGGAAGGGAGAGAGTTCCAAGCCTTGCCAATAGTGAAAGAGAGGAAAATTTGGCTAGCTGGACTTTTAGGTTTGTTGATAGCAATCAGGTTTTGATATTCAGATCTGAGAGTTCTATTGGGGATGTAGGAAGGAAGGATGTTAGCTAGAGCAGGACAGTTAGTTGGATGAAATATAAGTTTGTGTGTTGTGGTGAGCTGCAGCTAGTTTAGGTAGTTTGGTAGTTCTAGCCAGTTTAGGAATTGAAGGGAAAGGCAATGATGGGTGGAATATTTACTGTTGGAGGCAAATTTAGAGATTTTGTTGTCGCAGATTTCTAGTTTGGAGGTGATGGAGCTTGACAGGTTGGTTAGGAGAGGGGCTCCATATAATGATGAGGGCAAAAAGGTAGGTAGTGGCCAAAGTGTGCCTGGTGGAGTGAGAGAGAAAGGGATTGTTCCTATATAACGTACCTAGTTTTTTGAGGGTTTTCTTAATATTTTGTTGAATATGTATGTCAAACTTAAGGAATTCGTCGACTGTAACACTGAGAAGTTTGGCAGAGGGAACTACTTCAATAGGAGAGTTGGAGTGACTAAGGACTTTGAAAGTATCTTTATCATAGGAGTAGGACTTTCTGGGGAAAAAGAGGAGAATTTTGGATTTGTTAGCGTTAAGGGAGAGGTGATTTTGGCGCATCCAGTTTTCAGTGGTTGAGAAAGCAGCTTGGGTTTTGAGAAGCAGTTCAGAGATGTTTGAGGCAGAGCAGACAGGTTGAATTGTCTGCGTATTGAATAATTTTGACATCGGGGATAGCAATGTGAAAGTTATTAATGAAAATATTAGATTGTATGGATCCAAGGATGGATCCCTGTGGTACACCAGTTGGGGTAGGTAGGAAGGAGGAGATGGACTTTTTCCATTTGACTGCCTGAGACCTATCTGATAAGTAGCTAGAGAACCAGGATAGAGAGTCAGATGAGAGATGCAGGTTTGAGCGGTGAAGGGAAACCGTATCGAAAGCTTTAGAGAGATCAAGCTAAACAGTAGAGACCAGGTGACCTGAATCTCAGACTTGATTGATAGTTTCTAAGAAGGAAAGTAGAGCAGTAGTAGTTCTATGGCCAGAGTGGAAGCCATGTTGAGTTGGTGTAATAAGATGGTTTTGGGTTAGAAAAGGCATAAGTTGGTGGTGGATGCATTTTTCTAAGATTTTAGAGATTGGTGAGAGTAGAGCGATAGGGTGAAAATTTATGATGTTGGTGTTCTTGCCCCCTTTGTGAAGAGGAAGAATGTAAGCTGAGCGACAAAGTTTGGGGACGTAAGATTCCTTAATAGATCTATTGATAATGATGCTGATTGGGAGTGTTATCCCATCTGCAGCACATTTTAGGAAAGTGGAGGGACTATTGTCAGGGGCATTAGAGCAGAGTTTAAGTTTAGATAGAAAAGTTAGTTGAGACAGGTTTGAGCTTGAACCTGAGAGGAGGGTTATTGGGGGAATTGGTGGGAGAAGATAGGGGAACAGATGGGCTGTTTTGGGAAAAGTCTTGGTTAGGTCAGATATTGTTTGTATGAAGAAAGAGTTAAATTCTGAGCATAGTTCTAGGTCAGATTTACTTGTATCAGGATGGGGATTATTCTTGGAGCCGGGATTAAGGAGAGAGTTTATTGAATTCCAGAATTTCTTGGGATTATTGTTGTTATTAGACTGGAGGTTGGTGTAATAGGATTTTTTGTCCTTAGTGATTTGTTGTTTTGCTTGGTTACGTAGTTGTTTATATTGGAGCAAGGTATTGGGCAGTTTATTGTTTTGGAACAGCTTCCATAGTTTGTCCCTTTGATGCATAATTTGTTTAGTATGTTTTAGATAACCAAGGAGCAGTATTTATTTTTATCCTTCTATTTCTGATGGGGGCAAGAGAGTTTAGCGTATCTAAGAAGGCAGAGTTGAAGTAGTCGATAGCAGCATCACGAGGGAGGGTTTTAAGGTCTTGCCAGTTCATTTGTTTTAATAGGTTTGAGAAGGTTGTAGGGTTAAAGTTACTAAGATTACGAGTTAGGATGTATTGGTGTTGGTGAGGAGAAGAGTTGGTAGCGCGATGAATAAAGGCTGGGTGGTGGTCACTAATAGTATCAGGAATTTTTCCAGAATTAGTGATTTTATTTGGATCGGAGACTAGGATCCAGTCAATATAGGATCCTGGGGGGTTAGTTTTGTTGGGTCGGATTATATGGTGTATTATTTGAATGAAGTTGTAAAGGTTGATGGCTTGGGAGGGAGAGAGAGAGTTGATTTTGTTCCAGTCGGTATTTACATCACCTAAAATGTATGTTTCATAGTTAACTTTAGTGGATGCCCATTGGAGAATGTCTTCGAGGATAGGGATATTGTTTCTGGGAGAGATATATAGGGCGATGCACCATAAAAGATGTTCTCTTTCAGTTTCAGTGCAGCAGGAGACATAATGTCTAGAACTAGAAGTTTGTTGTATTGCCTTTAGGTGTGTTGGACTGTAAATTAGTTTACAACTTCCACCATTTGCCTTATACCTAAGAGAAGTCTTTGTAATGTATTTTTACAGAGAGATGCTAAATGCTATCAGCTGCAGTGGGGGTTTCCACCTTGGTTAGTCAGATGACAAGAAGTGATGTCATGCTGCAAGTATCCCAGCAGCAATATTTGAGCTATTAATTTAAGAACTCTCTGAGAGAGAATGTGCCTTCTGTATTTGTCTTGAACCTGAAAAGAACATCCACTCACCACACTTGCCTTGCTTTGTAAGTACGTTAACTAGGATGCATTAATTTCTTTTAGATATAGTCAGGAATATAGCTGAGCTTAATTTAGATTCTTTTCTGTAGTTATTTGAAACTGTCCTGCAATGTTGTTTAAGTATTTCCTTTTATTTTGAACTCTGAAGTTACTGTATTTTCTTGTTCTTTTATTATTAAGCATATTTAAACCTTTCAGTCGTGGCTGGTCTGTCTAGAGAAATTAAGCTCTTAAGAGTATTTGCATATCTGTGTGGTGACACTGTGCAGGCCACTCCTACTAGCCTTGCTCTTGGTCAAGCTAGCATTTGGATTAATATTAACATTACACAGTAAGACTGGACACCCTTTTCTTAACTAATATTAGTATATTTTCCTGGCTGATCCAAAGAATTATTGTCCCTAGTTCAGTTACTAGAGCAAGGCAAGATGACGTGGGTGAGTGGTCTTCCTTCTTGGCAGGTTTTGTAAACAGACCGCTGAGAGCCAAGTGACATCTCTCACTAATATCTAAATATGTCAGTGCTGGCTATAGAATAACATCACATCTGGTCATCTCACTGTGGTTCCTACACTACTCCCCTTACTAAAAACTGAACCAGAATCTACCACATATGTGTTATAATGCAAGCAGATATAGCTTTTCTAAGATGTGTTATAGCATCTGGAAGCTATAAAACAATTTCAGAAACTTCCACCCTTCCAGGGTAGCAATTAGTTCACCCCAAAGGACAATACAGTAGGATTCCTGGTCCTTTTTTTTTTTTTTTTACAGACATCTTGTCTCTGGCTGCAATCAGAACTGTAAGATGCAGTATTTATGGCCTAAACCAGGTAACTGTAATTTGACTTTTTTCAAAGTTAGCTGCACTGAGATTAGCCTCTTTCTTCCAGTATCTTCTGTTACAGTATATTCATTTCAACAGTTACAATACAGTCTAACATACAAGTGTATTTCTTTTCTATCCAGCAGGACCCACTGTTGGTAAATTTTTAACACAAGCTGCTTTACAAAAACATTTTTCAACACAAGCATCTGTACAAATCAGCTTGATATACAAATGGCATGTAATTCTAAAAAAAAACTCCAGCTAGCTATGTTGGCATATGTTACACACCCACTGCTTACTTTTCCTGGCATAGCTGACACTACCTCACATAATCACAGTCCCTATCCAGAATGCATCATTTGTTTCAGTGGGAACGTAATATTCCACTGCCTTTAAAGAAATGTTATGATGTGTTACATTTGTAATTTCCTGAACTTGTTCCATTTCTTACATTTGTGAAAAGTTTTTATTTCAGCCTATGACTTGCCTGATAGCTAGCCTGCTGAACCTAAGAAAGCAGATTGTATAAACTTCATCAGTCTTAAAAATTATTTTCCAGTGTCTGATCTAACCCTTCAGTGACTTCTTTGCTACTCCTAAACATCTGGTAAGTACTAATCACTTCCCCTCTGAGAAGGATGGAAGAGCCTTTGAAAAATTGATGGGAGGAGTGTTTTCTTCTGCCACACCTATTTTTAGAATTCTTAATTGTCAGGACCACATTCCGTTCCATTCATATCCAGGGTCATTATGAAGATTTAGATTTTCCAAGATCATTGTTGTAAATCGTTTCTGGTCTGGGCAACAGTGTTCTCCCTTCTTTTGGAAATGGCTAAAGGCAGTTACCACAAACTTCTTCACTGCCTAGACATACTTGCAAAATACAGGTGCTATTTGATTCACCACAACTTGAAACAGCTTCAGCTAACTGGATGATGTTTTAATACCCTTTTTAGGTACCTGTTTTCTGAGGAAGTGCAGCAGGTATTAAAGGAGGCAAATAAACCTGCCACTAGGGGACTGTATATTAGTAATTGGAAAAACATTGGCACCAAGTAGAAAATCTTTAAAAAAAAAATTAAGGTTAGTTTTTCTCACACAGCTATTGTGGAACCAGAGTTACTGTCTGGCCTTTCATACTCTTTAAGGGTTAATTTTTGGGCCATTTCAGCGTGCCTGGCCATGAATTCTCTCCTTATGATGCATTGCCATATTAAAATGTTTTTGAAAGGAGTGTTGCCTACCAAACCTCCAAGAAATCATTTGGCTCCTCCTTGGGATCTCAACATTGAATTGGTGTTGGGGGGGTAACTCTGACTCCATTTGAACCATCCCACTGTGCTGATTTTAAAGTCCATAACTGTTTGGCTTATTGATCTGACTGCTTCAAGAAATGTCTGAATTGCAAATTTATGGTGGGTCAGCATCATCTTATCCACAAAGTTAGGGTTACCTTGTAAACATCTTTTATGCCTAAAGTGGTACTGTCATTCTCCCTGTCTTCTTTGTGGACCCTAAAAATAAGGGCGTGAGAATTGTTTATATTGTGGATATCCACGGGTGACTCTTATTTTACCAGAACTAAAACCTTTAGAAACTCTGATCAGTTCTTAATTTCTTATGAAAGTAAGAAAAGTGACAACTTGTGTCAAAGCAGACCATCTTTAATGGTTGGTGCATGCAAATACCTTTAGTTATACCCACCGCATCAAGGCAATTCCAGGCGGGGTCATGACTCACTCTTCCAGAGCCTTGGCTTCATCAGTGGCTTTTTGGAAAGGGGTGGATTCTAGAAGTATTTTAGAAGCAGTGGCAGTGGGTGTTGGTTGGCATAATGGTTAAGATGTTTACCTTATAGACACATACAGTACAAGGTTTGATTCTGCCCTTTGTCGCTGGCTGCCTGGTTATTAGCTTGGTTTGTAATAGTCTGCAGACTGCCTGGTTTTTGCCTGTGAACCTAAGCAGCAACCTGGTCCTTTCTACATAACTTTACAAAGCACTATAAAGTTTATTCTTTCTCCAGGTCTAGAGCAGGTTTTGGTAGTACCACTCTCCAGGGATTTCTGGATCTCCACCCTTCCTCCTCCCATTTGGTATAAGCTATGATCATCTACATATATAGCTAAAGCTACTGCAGAAGTGATCAAATGATGAGCCTAGTACAGTTCTGTATGTAAACTTACCATAAAAGCAGATGTTTGATTAGTGCTGCAGTAACCACTGCTTCTTTCTTGCCTACTGATGCAGGGAGGATAGAGACCTGAAAACCCTAAAGAGCTCTGTGCCCAAGCCATTGATTTCCTTCAGCTCTGCTTGAGCTGCTGATTATTTGGATGAGTGGAAGGTGCCCATAAGCTTTGGAAGCTGGCTAGCTGTTGTATCCAAAGCAGAATGCAACCCCAAATAGCTAAGGCTACTGTGGTAGCGGTCATATAAACATCTACTGTTAATGGTAAATTTACTTGCATGTGTGTATTTTTCAGTCATCCCAACTGAAAAGAGTGATGATATGCAGTGATCTGAAAATAATCTGGCATTGTGCTCTTATACTTGATGAAAGGGTGACCATAGTTTTAGATGTGATTGCACTCATACTTGATGAAAGGGTGACCATAGTTTTAGATGTGATTGCACATTTACAGGCATGATAGAATATGGGGGTGGTGGGTGACTGGAGAAGCAAAATGGGAGTATGAATGTCATCACTTATGGTCTTAAGTTTTTTTGTTTATTTTGTGTGTGTGTATTTTTTTTTTTTATTGAAGTATTTCTGTGATATTAAGCACAATGACCTCCTCACTTGTATTTGCTTCTTTGTAGAAAACTGTACAGAGCTCATCTTCTAGGAGTTGCACGCACATGACATGCAGAAAGGTACAAGGTAAAATGACAACGTACAGTTTGGCAAATGAGCGACTCAGGACTCTGGAGGACATTGAGAAGGAGATATCTTTAATTCTGCAGAATGCAGGTACCTAAATGGCTAACATCAGCATTTGCTTCTTCTGTATAACAGCTTGCCAGCTGTAGAAGCACTGTTGAACTGACATTGGGGAAAAATATAATAGAGTGGTAACTGTCAGTCATGCTCATGCTATGTTTATTCATCCAGATTTGCTGCCTGACATAGAAACACAAGATTTTGCTAGCAGATAAGGACCTCATGGTGTTAAACACCCACAGCCAAGAACACTCCTTTTACAGTAGAGAAGTAACGTGAGATAGGGAAATGGATGCATGCGTTGAGCTGTATGAATATCAGTTTATTTTATTTATTTTTATAAATGTTTACTGGTAAAGTCTGACTTGGAATGGATCCAATTTTCAGGGGAGGCCTGGGGAGCAATGCTGCAGACGCATGTCTTTGTAATGTGGGAGGAAACGCACATGAACGCATGTAGGATATGCAGACTCCTTACAGAAGGCACTCCAGCCGAGAATCGAACTGGAGAACCTCTTGCTGTGAGGCAGCAATGCTACCGTTGCACCACTGCTCTGTTTATCTAACTAAATGTTCTGCCTTAGAACTCTGAATGGCAAGTAATTCAGATGTGAGCTGTGTTAATACACACACACACACACACACACACACACACACACACACACACACACACACACACACACACACACACACACACACACACAGTTTGATGAAGTGGAAATGTATTTTTTATACAATTTATTCACATTTTTGTTGTCTTCTGTAAAGCTACAGCTGTACATAGCATTGACAAAACAAAAAATCAGTCCATTTCTTTGTTCCACTATTGCGTCACTGAACCTGTAGCTTTAGCTGTTAGCATTTTGCAGAACAAATCTTAATAATTGCTTCAAGTTGTCAAAATTAAATTTCTTCCAGTAACAGAGCTGTGAAAACAAAACTTTGTGTAGTACCCTACTCTGGAAGCATCTGGAAAGAATAAAACCAGCAAAGTGGTGTAACCAGATATGCCCTGAGTTAGTGCAAAATAACAAAAAATACACTGAACCCACAGACATTGCCAACATCCTGGCAGAAAGGTTCAGTGCAACCCCCCCCCCCCCTCCAAAAGAGCAAATGTCTATCCCAACAGAATGTAGCCTCCCTGTGGTCACAGATGCACATGTGAAACCTGCCCTCTCCAAAGCAAAAAACACAGCATCAATGGGAACAGACGGTGTCCTGGGATGTGTCTTACATGAGCTCCAAGAACAACTAAACCCTCACTTAAAGACACTGTTCAATCTCAGCCTTACTACAGGATATGTACCAATGGAATGGTGTACAGCAACAGTGGTCCCGCTCCACAAAGGTAGTGCCACAATGGACCCCAGAAACTATCGCCCTATAAGCCTGACCAGCCTGATCTGCAAGGCTATGGAGCGCATCATCATGGAAATCATAAACAAGGACATTGGGAACCTCCAGACACTGGATCCTACCCAATTCGGCTTTGTTAAGGGCAGATCTTGCCTTTTGAACCTGGTCAACTTCTTTGAAACTGTTACCAAAGCCATAGATGAAGGGAAGGTTGTCCACACAGCCTACCTGGACCTTGCAAAGCCTTCGACACAATACCCCACTCGGGCATCATAAATAAGCTCATAAGCTTAAATATCAACCCCTATGTCACAAGATGGGTTGCAAACTGGCTTAGGAATAGAACCCACATGGTCAGAATTGTAGGTGCCATGTCAGACTCTAAACCAGTTACAAGTGGCATCCCACAAGGCTCAGTCCTGGGACATCTCTTGTTCGGTATATATTTCTCCGAGGTACAGGCTAACACGGGTGGACTATGGCTGACAAAGTTCGCAGACGACTGCAAACTGGATGCCATAATCGACTCTCCGGCTGACACGTGCATCCTCCAAAAGGGTCTCGCAGAGACGGATAACTGGTGCCAAAGCCATGGCCTAAAGCTGAATGCCAAAAAGTGTATTGTCATCCCCTTTGGGAAAAACAAAGTGCCCACAAATTACCACATAGGTGGTAATCCATTAAGTACGGAAGAAGTAATTAGGGACCTGGGGACCCAAGTAGATAGTAATCTCTCCTTTGACAATCACGTTGCCAAAGTAGTTAGAAAAACCTTCTATATAGCCCACCTTATCATGAAAGGGTTCGCATCTAGATCAAGAGAGGTCATTGTGCCCCTCTACTCATCACTTATCAGACCCATAATTGAGTACAATGCCCCATTTGGTATGTACTTTACCCGACACCTGCAGCAACTGGAAAGACCTCAAATGTACCTCACCAAGAGGATCAAGGGACTCAAACAGATGCCCTATGCACTTCGGCTAAAGAAATTCCAGCTCTACTCAGTTGCATACCGCCTACTCGGAGGCGATCTGTGTCTGATGTATAAAGCCATGTCCAACCCAGAATTAATGGACATGCTCCACCTCAAGAAATCCAAGTCCCTTAGAGCTACACGTTCCAGAGACTTGAACCTCAGCACTGAAATAAACAGGGCATGCTGGAGGGACAGATTCATATCCCAGAGGCTCCCCTCACTCTGGAACAAAATCCCAATCCATATTAGGCAGAGCCCCTCACTGACCCTATTCAAGAGAAATCTTGACGAGTGGATGGGAGACCGTAAGTTTACCCCTGGGATCTCTTCTGTGTCCTTGCTAGACAGAGGTACAGTAAACTAACCTTAATATGGCTACATTCTGTGACTTGCTATACAGAGACACAGTCAACTAATCTAAAAGGCTGGTGAAAGCCAAACACACTCTGGCTAGGCTTATAAGTGCCCTAGGGCAGATAGCCTAGTATCAACCTATCAACCTATGAACCTATGAAAAGTGCTTACTAAAAAACAAATAAACCAAAAAATAAGCACCCTGGTAGTCAGTCTCCAGTCTGTTTTATTGTGTAAAAAATCAGTTAAGTGCTTTCATCAAACACAGTTGACTTCATCCGAACAAAGGCCTTTTCTTAAAAAGCTGTTTAAATAGGTTTAAAACAACCATAATTGGTTAAAAACAGCCAATAAAAACCATTAAATTAGCATAAATCATGAATATTAATATTTTAAATAATCAGAGTAGGAAAAAAACATTAGGTCAATATTATTCACTGTCATATTAATAAAACAAATAAAGGGACTTTAGACTTGTCCTGCTTTTTCTTTTAATACTGGCAGGATAGTCAAGTAATCATTTAACCCTGGATGTACATTTGCACCCAACCTTAACTGCCACAACAACTCTTTTTTACACAATACATTTTGCCAATCCCTCCTCTTGAATTCTACTTACACAGTATCCAGAATGGCAAACTTAAACCCGGAAAAACCTTCACACTGTAAACTATGTCTAAACAAGCATTAGTTTCTCTCTTATTTTTTACATCATATAGATGCTCATATATTCTGGATTTAAGAAGCCTCTGTCTTTCCAACATAAAATAGGTTCATAGGTTCATAGGTTCATACTAGGCTATCTGCCCAAGGGCATTTATAAGCCTAGCCCATAGTTATGTGGCTTTCGCCACCCCTTTAGTTTGAATAAAACTATGCCTATTATTTTGCTGTGCCTCTGTCAAGCAGTGACACTGAAGTAATCCCTGGGGTATATCTGCGATCTCCCATCCATTGGTCAAGATTCCTCTTGAACAAGGCCAGCGAGGTGCTCTGCCTCACATGTACCGGGATTTTGTTCCACAGCATAGGGAGTCTCTGGGTGATGAATCTGTCCCTCCAGCACGTTCTATTAATAACCGTGTCAAGGTTTAAGTCTCCTTGTGGTTCTGAGGGATCTAGATTTTTTGAGGTGAAGCATATTCATCAAATCTGGGTTTGACATGGCCTTATATGTCAGGCACAGGTCACCTCTGAGCAAGCGATATGAGACTGAATAGAGCTGGAGTTCTTTCAGTCGGGCAGCATAAGACATATTTTTGAGACCCTTTATCCTTTTGGTGAGGAACTTTTGGGGCCTTTCCAGCTGCTGCAGGTGTCGGGTCAGATACATTCGAATGGGGCATTGTACTCAATCATAGGTCTGATGAGTGATGAGTACAGGGCGATGACCTCCCTTGATCTAGATGTGAATCCCTTCATGATCAGGTGGGCAATGTAGAAGGTTTGCCTAACTACTTTAGCAACATGAGTGTCAAGCGAAAGGCTACTGTCAACCTGGGTCCCCAGATCCCTGATGACTTCTTCTGTGCTCAGTGGATTGCCACCTATATGGTAGCTAGGGGTAACCTTGTTTTTATGACTATGCATTTCTTGGCGTTTAACTTTAGGCCATGGCTCTGGCACCAGTTATCCGCTTCTGTGAGGCCCTTCTGAAGGATATCTGTGTCAGATGTGTTAGTTTGCAGTCATCTGCAAACTTTGTCAGCCATAACCCTCCTGTGTTTGCTTGTACTTCAGAAAAGTAGATGCCGAACAAGAGTGGACCCAGGACTGAGCCCTGTGGGACACCACTTATGACAGGCTTTGAGTCTGACATGGCTCCAGCAACTCTGACCCTGTGGGTTCTGTCACTTAGCAGTTTGCAACCCATCTTGTGATGTATGGGTTTACATTCAAGCTGATGAGTTTTTCGATGATACCCGAGTGGGGTATTGTGTCCAGGTCGAGGTAGGCTGTATGGACTGCCTTTCCCTCATCAATGGCCTTGGTGACTGTCTCGAAAAAGTCAACCAAGTTTAAAAGGCATGATCTGCCTTTGACAAAGCCAAACTGGGTTGGATCCAAAGTCTGCAAGTTCCCTATGTCTTTATTTATGAGTTCCATTATGATCCTCTCCATGGCATTCCAGATAAGGCTTGTCAAGCTAATGGGATGGTAATTTCCAGGGTCGGTGGAGGCACCGCCCTTGTGAAGTGGGACCACAGTCGCCATGCGCCACTCCTTGAGTACGTATCCTGAGGTGAGGCTAAGATTAAACAGCTGTCCTAACTGCGGGTTTAATTCCTCATTGAGTTCGTGGAGCACACAGCCGGGGACACATCCGGTCCCATGGATGCTGTGTTTTTTGCCTTGGAGAGAGCAGTTCTCACCTGGGCGTTGGAGATGTTTGGGGGGCTACAATCCTCTGGTATAGATATCTCTCCTTTTGGGGGGGAGAAGTTTGCACTGAACCTGTCAGCCAGTATGTTGGCAATGTGTGTAGGTTCAGTAATCTTCACATCATTTTGAACTAATTCTGAGCATATCTGGGAGTTTCCTCCTAGGTTTCTAACATAGCTAAAGAAGGCCTTATGATTGTCTTTTGAGTCCTTGGCGATTTTTCTCTCAATATTTGCCTTGGATGATTTTATGAGAGCTCTTAGTTTTTTACTTATAATGATCAAAGGTGTCTTACCTTTCAAGAATTTTGCTCTATCTTGTAGTAGCTTCCTCCTTTTGTTGTAGAGCTTGTTTATGGCTGGGGTCCACCAGACTGGACGCTTGCCTTTGGTACAAAGAGTCTTAGTTTTGTTTGGGATTGCCTGATCCATGCAGTCCTGTAGGTGCTGGTAGAAGGCATTTGTAAGTGATTCAGCGGTTTGAGTAATGTTTACCACTGGCTCAGGGGCCTTAAAGGAGATCACACTAGTTTTTAGAAGTGTGAAGTTGGCTTTTGAGAAGTTTTTCACTGTGGTCTTTTTTATTTCAGGTGGGGGCAGGATGAGGACCTCCAGCGAGATTAGTTTATGATCTGATCTCACCAGTGAGGGGTATATTTCCGGTGTTGAACATTGTGATCCCATGTTCGTGATGATGAGATCAAGTATGTTTTCTCCTCTTGTGGAGATGGTGACTAGTTGTTCCATGGCATTTGAGTTTATGAACTCCAGGAACCTTTGGGCTAGAGTGTTTGGGCTTGAGTAGTGTTCCCAGTCTATATTAGGGTAGTTGAAGTCACCTAGTATGATGGTGTTTGGAGATACATTTATCCCTCCAATGTTTTCAGGAAGGCCATGTGAGGTTCCTGAGTTTGAGAGGGTGGCCTGTAACATGCTACAAATTGCAGAGCAGTCTTGCCTATGGTTAATTGTACCTGGATGGTCTCCGATGCATCGCGTTGCCACCAACCTTGAGGTGTGGGTGTCCTTTATGAATATGGACACGCATGATAGGAGGTGAAACCTGATAGAGCTGGGGTGCTCTCAGGAGCCTTGAACCAGGTTTCTGCCACAGTATAGACTTCGATGTTCTCAATACTGAGAAGGGCCTTGAGTGCATCTTGAGATTGAGACTTCTGGCATTGAGCAGCATTACCCTTAGTTTTTCCTTTTTGTGTTCTAGGGTGGTAGGTTGAGAATTTGAGCTTGGACAAAAAAAGGCACTAGGGGGGGGAAAGAGCCTTGGCCAATATCCGGAAGCCTAGGGGTGACAGGGCAGCGTGGCTTGTCCAGCATGTCATCCCAGGCAGACAGACATTGGATCCCCTTTGAATGACACCAGAATTTAAGCCAATTATTAAAGCTGATCATCTTATCACTGTATTGTGGCATCATTCTAGGTGAAGGTAGGATACTGCTCAAGGTCAGGGTCATACCTGCCTGGGCTACATGATCAGAGAGCTCCTCAATGTCTCTTTTCATGTAGACCACAGGTCGTTGACACCTGCGTGGACAATGACTGAGTCGTACTTGTACCTGCTGTTGAGAGACCTGAGTGCTTGCGTTATGTGGCTGATTCTAGCGCCCGACAGGCAGCTTACTGTGACCTTCTCCTTACTCAGTCTGGTGTGACGGACGTGAGTGTGTCAGACTATGGAGTCACCTATGACAAGTATGTTTGGTGTTGTATTTGGCCTTAAGGTTAGTGACTGCTTTGCACACTGATTTTGTTGTTTATGTGTTGTTTGTGTGGTGTATTGAGTTTGCAGTTGCTTGGGTGTCTGCTTTGGAGGCCTCTGCTGTTTAGGTAAATTTTTACTCAGAGCCTCCGAGTATGTCTTGGTGTGTTTATGTGTTTGATTCAGTGGTGTGGTTGAGTTATGTGAGACTGGTATTGTGGTGTGTGTAGTTGCCTTCTCCTCCTGCCTGGTCTTGCCAGTCCTAAGTTGAGAGCTCAGCCTCCAGTCTGGCTAAATAGCTGCATCTCTCACAAGTGTTAATGTTACGTGGGAGGAGGAGAGGGTTGTCCGTGTACATGAGGCAATTGTAACATTGTCTCAGAATTCCCAGATTCACCAACTGGGCAGGAGAGGACGCCAGCATCTGACCCTTCGACATGCTAGAAAGAATTATGAGTTGGTATGAGACCGAAAAGTAGTGGGCTTAGCAGGGAAGTGGGCACTCCTGGGGGGTTTTGCTAGTGAGAGATTTGTATAATATAGGAGTGCTTGACCTGCAAAGAGAATGCTTATAAGACAAGGGATATGCTTATAAGACAAGTGCTGAGCGTTTTGAGAAGAAAAAGCTATTTGGAACAAGTGCTGCACTTTTTAGTGAAGGTGTAAACTGTTTAGGTTCCTAACAGAGCAGTTCTAAGGGAAAAATTGAAGAACAGACTTTCTGGAGCCAGAAAGCGTTTAACCTTGTTTAACCGGGACTGCCCGATGCTGCTCTAGTGGCAAAAAGCACGTTAAAGCGTGCTTGATAGCAGGGGCTGGAAAGAAGCAGGAATAGACCCAACGGACAATAAAACTACAGTTTCAAGTCAGTAACGCTTACGGGGCAGGAAGCTGCTCAATGTTATTCACTGCCACTGATCAACACAGAGACCCTCCTTCAGCCCAAGCAAAAATGGCCTCACAGAAACTTTCAAACAGTTCAGGAACAGCAAGCTTGTAACTGAACTTTTTTAACTCTCAGAAAAGTGGGAAATAGCAAGATTTTTTTTTTTGTTTTTGTTTTTTACAGAGATAGCAGAGGTTCACAAGTAATATCAAGTTATAACAGTGCTTCACCAACAGCCAACAAGCCTGAAAAGACGCCCAAACCACGAGGCAACTAGGTTTTAAGAGAGGAAGATGAAGGAGTTTTGGAAATGACCCCTAGTGGCCAATAAAACTACAGTTTCAAGTCAGTAACCACCTCTACGGGGGGGCAGGGAAGCTGCTCAATGTTATTCACTGCCACTGATCAACACAGAGACCCTCCTTCAGCCCAAGCAAAAATGGCCTCACAGAAACTTTCAAACAGTTCAGGAACAGCAAGCCTGTAACTGAAAATGCAGGTAAAACATTTCGCAAGATGTACTAGTTTGCTGGAAAAACAGTTTCCTTTCCTGAAATACAAAGTATTACCATTTTCACTATCCAAGGTAATAGAGGTACCCTGTAGAATGTAATGGCAATAAGAACATCTACCACAGGGTCTGGTACCATTTAGGTTGGTGTTCACGCCACCATTACTAATTTTCCTTTCTAAAACCAACTTTAAATTAGGTCCTATTTTGGTAGAAAAAGTGGGGTTTTCACCCAAAACTTGGTACATTTCATTACTAGTTTTGAAACTACTCCAATTTTTATTAAGAATATTCTTAACCCCATTGTATAGAGGAATATATTGAATCACACAGGCTTGTTGGAAATCAATATTTGCGCTACCATCTACATCTACATCTACACCTGCCTGGGGGGAGGTTGTTAACCTCCTACCTAAAAGTGGTATATATTTTTTACCCCATTCATCCAAAACTTCTCTCAGAATGGCATCAGTAAATTCACCAGGATAACCCCTATCTAAAAACATTTCCTTCAGATGTACAAATCCCTTTATTACATTCTCTTTTTGGGAAGTCATCCTGGCTATCCTAATAGCCTGACCTTTAATGATGCCTTTCTTCTGAAACAGTGGGTGATGGCTGTTATAATGTAAATAGCTATTGCAGAAGGTTTTCTTACAATATACTCGAGAAGTAAAACCTTCTTTTCCTTTTACTATCTTTGTAGCCATATAATTTATTTCCTCATCATGACACTCAAAGGTAAATTTAAAAAAAAAGTGGTGGTACTGTTCAAATACTCAATGAAAGCAGGTATAGAGTCTTTTTTTTACCTCTCCATGAAATAAAAATATCATCCAAAAACCTATTATAGGAGAGAATCTCTTCATTCACTTTTGAAAACACATTCCCTTTCCCAACCCAATAAAACAAGGTTAGCATAAACGGGGGTACAAGCGTCCTCCATAGCTACATCTTTTACCTGCTGAAAATATTGCCCCTCAAAAATAAATATAATTATTTTCAAGAATGAGGGACATGAGTTCACGTAGCATGGTAACCTGATCATGTTGTAGGTGGGAACAGGTAAAAAGTACATCCTCAAATATCGCTAAACCTTCTTGTTTGGGAATGCAGGAAAAAAGATCCTGGACATCAATAGTCAAAAATTAACTCCTGGGGACCATAATTCTGATTTTAATTGCCCCAGGAAGTCCCATGAATCTTTAACCAAATGTGGTACCCTCTCCTTAATATGCTTTATCATTCTGTCTATATAGACAGCTAAATTGTATATTTTAGAACCTCCAGCTGCCACTATTGGCCTAAATGGAGGGGCCACAATACTCTTGTGTACTTCTGGTATCCCAAACATAACCGGTACTTTGGGATATGAATTGGGAGAGAAAATCATAAACCTCTTTAGAAATTCTTTGATCTAATACATATTCATATAAAAAGCTATCAATATGTTGATAAGAAATGTGTATTTGGTTTTTGGAAACTTGAGAGTAATTTTCTACATTAAACAAAGTTTTGTGCATGACATTGGTATAGTCCTCAGAATTGAAAACTATAATACCCCCACCTTTGTCTGGGGTCATAATTTGAACGCTTTTGTCTTCTGTTAGTTCCTGAATAAGCCTCCTTTCCTTAGAGTTAAGGTTGAAAAAGACTTTCACACATCTTATAAAGATCATCTCTAACATCCTTCTCAAAAATGGCTATCCGGGGATGTAGGGGCGGATTAAATACACTCTTTTTCTTAAAAACATTTTTCTTTTCTATGGCTTTATTGCCCCCATCCTTTTTCCAAAATAAAACTTTCAAGTTTAATTTCCTTACATACAGCTGTACATTTATTAATACCTCTGCAATATCAGGAATTTTAGTGGGGACAAACTTAAACCCTTTAGAAAATAATGTAAAAAATTCATCTGTAGTAATGCTATCATTGTAGTTGTAAATATTGAAACGATAGGAGGTATGGAGAATGCCTTGCCTTTCGTTCCCTAATATTGGTACCTCCCTGTCTGCCACTTGGGGAAACCTTTCTGGTATTGTGCCACTTTGCTGTATGCAGTTTGTCTACCTTGCTTCTTGTTTGCTATTCTTTCGGACCGTCTTAAAACTGGAAAATCCTGTTGATCAGGACAATCCACCATCTCTTCTTCTCCAAAATACCTGTTCTCATCGTCCCCTTCTATACCAGACATGGTCCTGTTATTACCAAATTGAGAATGAAACCCACTTTGATCAGAATTTGTATGTCTAAAAACAAGGTTATTAGTAGGGTACACTTTATGATTTTTGTATTGCTTAAGGTCCCTATCTAACTTCCTTGATTTTTTTATAAAAAATATTATTGCATTTTTTCTCTACCCTGTCAGTGATTTTATTATAAAGCCCTTCATATTGGGAAAACAACAAATCACCTAGAATCATACCATTTAACTCTTCTACTTCTTTTTGAAGCCTATTTTCCATCTATTCATGAAAATGCACAACTTTAAGAAGTTCAAACCCCCACTATTGCATCCCTGAACCTGCAGCTTTATCTGTTAGTATTTTGCAGAACAAATCTTAAAACTTGCTTCAAGTTGTCAAAATTAAATTTCTTCCAGTAACAGAGCTGTGAAAAAACTTTATGTACCCTACTCTGGAAGCATCTGGAAAGAAGACAGACCCAGCTACAGTTAAAACCAAAGTACTGGAAGGTTTTAAGTGTAGAGTGGTTAATTTAAAAGTATGACAATTCAAAATGGATTGATAGAGCTGTATATTCAAAGTGAAGAGCTGAAGAAGTCACAGTACTTACTGACGAAAAGCGCTTTATGTGGATTAAACCGTGATTGTTTTCATACACTTGTGCCTAGTTTCCTCTTTTTTTCTCAGTCCAGTGCATCGTGCTTTTGTGGTATTTTATTTCTCAGTTTGTGGTTGCCTGTAAAAGAACATTTGCCAAAATAAACAAGCTGAACTTTGAAAGAACCTAGTAGGCTCTGGATGAAAGTGTTTTAGGGCTTGAATGGGCCAACCCCAGAAGAACAGCAGCTCTTTAAGGTAAGGGAGACCTGTCATGAGCAGCCAGACAGGCCAGAATCACAGGTAGTACAGTGTACTGCCAAGCAGTGCAGATATCTCAGAATTAGGTGATATGATGGTATCAAGATATCTCTACCCCCCAAACTCCTTCAGCAGACAAGTTGTGGAATTCTGCATGAGCCACCGATGAGTAGGCTGTTTGGAAGTCTGAAGTATAAGGCATTACAGTAGTCCATCCTGGTGGAAACCGGAGCATGCGTCGCCATCAAAAGATCTACAGGAGGGATAGTGTGCTTAAAGAGTGATTTGTTCCTCAGGTGGAGTTGAGGATTAGATGACTCTGGATACCTTGAGGTTGTCAGTTGTCAGAAATCGCCCTTGGCATGCCATACACTATAATCAAATGTCAGGGGACAGAATTGGAAAAGATAAGTTAAGGATAGTGGCATGGGTAACTGTGGCAACCAACTTGTTTTTTTTTTTTAAGCCTGAGGTGATTTGTAGAATATCCAGTTATGGCTGCATTACAAATTGATGGGTAGTTTAATGCCACCATAGACTCTGAGAAAGACCGGTACAACTGCATGTCATTGTCACAGTTGTGGCATTGCAGACCTCTCCCTCATAATGTCTTGAGCATATACATGTCAATTGGTGGGACCAGATTTGAACATTATAGCATATCACAGGTTACTGGCTAGGGAGAGTAGGGATTAACCCATGCACTACTCTCAATGCCTCCAGAAAGGTAGAAGGCAAACCGTTCTAAGATGCATCCTGTGATGTCACAGTATTGCCTGAAATGATGAAATGACTCCTGTGATCAACATGTCATATGCTGACAAAAGATCTGTAAGGGCCAGGGTTACGTAACTTTTATTTCTCACTAGAAAGTTATTTAAATAACATAGTGAACGTCTCTATCTGGACTGAAAACTAAGGCATAATGGAATGTAGATGTTGCTCATGTAGGAATCTATTTGCTTATCAAAGACTTTTGAACTTAACAGGTAAGAGGAAGGTTTACTACAGTTCTATAGTTATCCACATCATTTGTCAGTAGATCAGCTTTGGAGTAGCCAAGTCTTTCTTAATGAGAAAGTCTTTCCCATAAGTCTTGTGTGAGAATATGGTGATCTGCCAAAGAACAAAATCCACTGCATTCAAGCATGAATTAGCCCAGCTTGGAGGGGTACTTCGAATATTCACCAGATATTCTGGAAATTAGAGCAGTAAAGCCATGGTGATCTGAGTAATAGACTCTGACCTTGACTGAGGAAATAATTGTTGATGTCCTTACATTTGCCTCTGCAGTATTCCTTACAAATGGGGGCTCCCTACCGTGAAGCCCACCATCCAGAAAGTTTACCAAAGTCTACTGTTGCTTTAAGGTATGCTGAACGTCACCTGTGCACACATTGTGTAGAGTAGGGCATAAAGGTGGCATTCAGGTATACCATCCCAGAACTTCTTTGCTGCCAGTCCGAACACTGTTTTAACTATCAGTGTGTTGCCACCGTCTGTGTGTTTTTTACGTTTTTTGACATTCCTGTGCTTACTCCTGTTTGCTGGAGTCCTCACAGTTGCAGATAAGTACCCAGTTGGGTTTTTGGTTACTTTTTCTATTTGTTTTGTGCTGTTTGTGGTTAATGTCATCCAGGAAGGGTAAATGCCAGTGCTGAGAGACTGATTCCCCATAAAGACTGCCGCAATATGTGTCTTTTGCCTAGGTGCTGTTCATGACCATATGTCTTGTTCAGTTTGTCAGGCGTTTGTCCCCAAAACTCTTCGTAGTATGCTTTCTTCCTTTCATTGTATCTTGAGAACCAGCATCTTAAGCTTCTTGCTGCAGTTACTATGGCTGGAACTTCCTGCCCTGATGTTCAGCCATCAGGGAAGAAGGTGCATAAGGTAAGACCGGAATCTTCCGCTCTCCAGCCTCTGCCAGGAGTTTCTCCCGAGGTTATTATGAATCCGGAGGCTCGACCGCTTCTTTTCTCAGATTCTTCTACCACTTCTGGGTTGCAGGCCGATGATCTGGCGTGCAGCACGTCTTGACGAGGCTTTGCATGCATCCGTTTCAGGTGTTCAGAGGGAACCACGGTTGATTTGTTTCCGAGGGATCTAGAGGGAAGAGGTTCCTACTGCCGTTGTGGAATGTCATCCTGAGTCTGGGCTTTCTCAGGTTTCTAGGACAGCTGTCCTGTTAAAAAAGCAACAGAAAATGAATCCTGTTTCTTCTGCTCCTAGGGATCCTCAAATTGAGTGGCAGGCGTTTACTCTGGGATTATTTAATGCTTTACTGTCATTGAGGCCTCCTCAAGGGGTTTCAGTTCCTGCTCCTCCTTGGTCCTCTTTTTCCTGTAAAAGGCTCAGAGAATCGTATTCTTCTGAGGTGGAATCTGATGATGAATCCCTTGCTTATTCTACCCAGATTCTTTCTCCTTTAGACTACGGGTCTGAGGAGGAGGATTCTCATACTCTAGATAATCCTTCTGAGGAAATTTCCTTTGGGGATACAATCTCTAGGATGATGGAATTTAAGTGGGATTGTGCCCAAGTTTTGGATATCCATAAGAGGTACTATGAGTTACTGCAGATGAAATCTCCTAAACCTGTGGCCATTCCTCCTGTCTTGCTGGCATTATTGGATGTTTTTTCCAATGCCTGTAAAGCTCTGGATTCTCTTCCCCCTACTCCCAAGAAGTGTGATGGGTTTTATACGGTGCCTGAGGATTGCTCTTTTTTGTTTAAATGTCCTGCTGCTGACTCCTCTGTGGTGTCTGTAGCCTCCGATAAGCCATCTCAATTGCTTCCTTCGTCCAGGTTACTGCCTTCTGACAAGGACAGTAGAACTATGGATAGGCTGGATAAGAAACTTTATACTTCGGCTGGCTTTTAAGGCTATTAATTATCAGACCCGTATCTGTAGGTATGTCTTGGCTCTTAGGCTTGTCAGCTTCTTTCTGATCTTCCAAACTTTGAGAGTAAATTTTCTGCTCTTTCCTTGCTTGGGACTTCCTCTTGGGTAGTTCGTCATGCTATCTAATGTAGGTATGATGCAGCAGATGCCTTTTCTAGGACTGCTACTTTTGGCTGAGTTCTGAGGAGATATTCTTGTTTTAGGCTTCAATGTTTAACCAGTGATATTAAGGCTAAGTTGATGGATGCTCCTTTGGATAATAATCTTTTGTTTGGTGAAGCGGCTGCTGGTTTATTTGTCTCTTCAGGACAAGGGGAAGGCTTTACAGGAGATTAAGCATGCCTTTGTTTCTCCTGTGCCTAAATTTCAGAGAAACTACTCTTCTGAGCCAGCCTTTGTTCGTAGGCAATCTCTCCCATCTAAACAGTTTTCTGAAGGTGCCTTCCTTTTGGATGTTGTCCCTTTAGTCCCCTTTTCCGTTCTTGCTCCTTCAGGCCTTTCTGGTGTCTCTGGACCTCAAGAATGCTTATTTCCATATTCCGATCCATCCTCTTTTCAGGAGTTTTTTTTGTGTTTCTCTGTTGCTTCCTGGCATTTTCAGTTCTGTGCTTTGCCCTTTGGTCTTTCTACTGCCCCAAGGGTATGCATCAAATGCTTCACTCCTATGATTGCCTTTTGCAGGCTTCAAGGGATCCACATCTTTCCTTATTTGGACAACCTGCTGATTCAGACATCTTCTCCAGAGGTCCTTTTGCATGATTTTCATTTTACCATTTCTCCTCTTCAGAGCCTGGGGTTCACAGTAAACTTCAAAAAGCCTTCCCTGACTCTTTCAGGATCATGTCTTTCTGGGTTGCAGGATTCAAACGGTGCCAATGCTGGCATCCATGCTGCCTCCAAAGGCATTAACTCTCATTTCTTTCTTTCAAACTCTTACCCTGGCCTCCATTACAGCCAGAGTCTCTGAGAGCTCTGGGGTTCATGGCTTCCACCATTCTGATGCTCCCTCTAGCCAAACTCCACATGAGGAAGTTCTAGTGGTTTCTGAAATCAGTGTGGCTTCAGCATGCGCCTCCTCTAGATTTTCCTGTTCCTCTTCTCCCGTGTCTCATGAAAGAACTTCTGTGGTGGATTCAGCAGTTGTCTCTGAATCCAGGGCTCCCTTTTCAACCTCCTCCTTCTCTCTCAGGATCTGTTCATAGATGCTTTAGATGTGGGGTGGGGGGGCAACATTTTGGCTCCCTGAGAGTTCAGCGAGTGTGGTCGTCTCATCAGCAGAAGGAGCACATCAGCATCAAAGAGATGAGGGCTCTTATGCTGGCTCTTTAGGCCTTTCATCTTCTCTTCTCTTCGGGTCCTCTCATGGTATTCACAGACAATACCACAGTCATGTGGTATATCAACAAACAGGGAGGGTGTGGGATCTTGCTGACTGCCAGCTAGCACTTCTAGTGTGGGATCTGGCTATCCAATATCAAATGACTCTTTAGGCAGTTTATATTCCTTCTGATCAGAATGCTGTGGCAGACAAATTTGCACAGGTCCTTCACTCCAATCCCATGAACGGATGCTTCACAGGAATGTGTTTCTGGACATTGTTCACCAGTGGGATACTCCTCAAGTAGATCTCTTTGCCTCCCCTCTGAACAGACAACTTCCTCTGTTTTGTGCCAGAGTCTCAGGTCTTCTGGTATGGAAGGTGGGAGCCCTCTCATTTTCTTGGAAGGGGATGTTTCTTTATGCATTCCCTCCCCTTCTCATTCTGAGAGTCCTGTTCAAGATTCAACAGGATGCTCCCAAAATCTTGTTGGTTACTCTCTTTTGGTCATGACAGCACTGGTTCCTTCTACTTCTCCATCTAGCCAAGGTCAGTCATCACAAGTTACCTAATGGAATGGATCTCCTCAAACAAGACAAGGGGTCTCTCATCCATCACCACCTGTCCACACATCAGCTGACACTGTGGGTGATGTGTTTTGATCCCTCATAGACTCCTTTTTTCTGAGGATGTGTTGCAGGTCCTGCATGAGGCCAGGAAACTTACAACTAGGAAATCCTACTTGTCTAAATGGAAGAAGTTTTCTATTTGGTGTATTTCTCATGATATGGATCCACTTTATGTGGATGTTCCTTTGGTTTCTCATTTGTGCGAGTTTCTCAATGCTGGTTTGACCTATTTTTTTAAGGCCCTCTTATCAGCTCTTTCTGCCTGTCTGCCTTTAACTCCCCCTTTAGCATCTAGATTTGAGGCGAAGCAATTTCTTAAAGCTGTTCTCAATATTAGACCTCTTGGGAAGCCTGTTTCTCCTCCCTGTGATCTTAATTTTGTTCTGGAAAAATTGACTCGGGCTCTTTTGAGCCTGCTGTTTCATCTGTCTTGCAACATTGTTCTTTGAAGACAGTTCCTTTGTTAGCTTTTACTTCTGCCAGATGGATGTCTGAGTTGCAAGCCCTTATGGCCTGTCCACCTTTTTTGATATTTCTTGAGGACAGGGTGTCCTTGTATACTAATCCTTTCATGCCCAAGGTTGTTAATGAGTTCTCACTTAATCAGTCTATTAATTTGCCACTTTTTTTTCTTTTTGTGTTTGTCATTGTTACTGGAGTTTTTCTCCCCGGGCTTCCACTGAAAATGGGCTCTTTTTAGGCCCAGTGGACTTCCCGGTCATCAAACTGAAATAAATAAGTTTGGTTTCTTGTTGGGTGCAGTGTGTGATAGAATTCTGACATTTCTGTAGCAGGTAAAAGCAAATGTTGGCATAGGTGTTCTAGCTAGTGCTTGTGTGTTACCTCAGACAACATATGTCCAGTTTAAACTGCTGGTATATTACTTCTTATGGTTTATTTTAATGCTGGTATATTACTTCTTATGGTTTATTTTAATATTTGGAATGCTACCCGGTACAATCATTGTAGAACAGTACATGTCTCAAGCATTTTTTTCCCAGTGTCGTTTCATTAGGATTCATGTTTGTTTTATTGAATGTTATAGAACAAAACACCAACATCCAAAATGTCAAACCAGAAGAAAAAGCAAATGGTCCCCCCTCACCATGGGGGCTTGCCACCTCCGCCCGCCCCCCCCCATGTAGGAGGCTACTCCAAAATTCCAGTATCTCGAGAAAGTGTCAATTCCCCAATCCCTCTAGTACCATGATCACACAGGTGTTGGTTTTCTGTTTATCTCTATACGGTGACATTTTGGACGTCTTTTCTTTGGTCTTGGCATTCTCTCTCGACACAAACAACAATCTTGACATTATCATGCCCCATTTCATTGAACCCTTGTTTTTACCTGAGTATATTATCCATTTCTCTCTCTCTCTCTCTCTCTCTCTCTCTGTCTCTCTGTCTCTCTCTCTCTCTCTCTCTCTCTCTCTCTCTCTCTCTCTTCTCACATGCTTTAAGCCAGTGCATAAAGTATTTCCTCACTGCCACAGATTGCTTCTTACAATTTGCATTTATGCACATTTCATTTATGCCCATCACAGAAAGTGTGTACTTTTTGAGCATGTGTTAGTTCATTTGTAAGACAGAATGAATGCCTAGAGTAAAGTATGTTATTACTCTGGAGCAGCAATTTTCAAGATCATCCTAGAGGTCAAGAAGTCTACGTTCTCATGTTTTTCACATTTTAACCAAATAGTGTTTCACATTATTGCTGAGCTTTCTGCTTCTATATCAGATTATATGTTTGTCCCTATCTAGAACTTTAGACAAGATTGTGTTTATGCCTAGCTCAGATGCAAGTGTGTGCATCAAATCATTTGGGGAAAATCTGGAGCATTTCGTTTTTCTTCCAAACACAGCAGAGCCTAAAAGCTGCTTGTGCTTCAGTTGTCCAGTTGAACTTCAAGGGGGTTTGCCCCCTTAGGTCAGTCAGGGAGGAGTATGAATAGCAAGTTAAAAAAAAATTTACCTCTTCCTACATTATTTTGCTGCTTGTGCTTAGGTGTTCAGTTACATTTGTTTTGCTGCATTTGTTACTGCTTGTCAGTAGCCTGATTAAATTGTTCTGCATCTGCCCTGTGCTGGTTTCAGAGCTGCTGAGCGAATCTACAAAACTAAGTGCCATTTTTCAATTTATTCTGACTTGTATTAGATTAACTGTGCTGTTTTATTAACTTGCAATACATCTGAACTGTATTTTTTCACTGTTTTACTGTTAACGGTTTAACTGAGTGTGAACTGTTCTGCTGTTATATTTGTGTTTGTGTCTGTTCTGTGTTAGATCGACCTAAACAGAGCTAAGTGTCTTTAGCATAGTATGGTTACATGCTTTGCTGTATTCAGATCTGTTTGTGTGATTTCTGTGTTTCCTGCTACACCATCTCATGTTGGCTGGGGCGTACCTGCACTCAGTGGGAGTAAGGTGAACTGTTTGGAACTGGTGTTTATCTAAGAGCTCAGGGACAAGAGTGGATTGGTCAATTCCAGTGTTTCTGTTTTACCTTTGTTTTTGTGGTATTTAAACCATGTGGTTGCACGGGTTTGCACTTGTTTGTGCATCGCACACTGCCATAGTGCTGTTTAACCCTTTGCAAAGTATCTCAGCTGCATGTTTTTTACTCTTCCAGCACTGCTGTGTAAGTGAGGCCCTCCGTTGCAGCTGCTGTATGATTTTTATCCAGCCCTACTCACACCTATAAGTACTCTCCTCAGATAGTACACACACTACTGTCCATGACCTCTCTTCCACAGATTCTGACAACCGCGGACTGATAGTTTCCTATGGTTTCTCCTGCTAGTCTGGTTGATATGGGTGGGCATCCTGAGACAGTGTAGCAACTGCCTCATGTACAAGGACAATTCTCTACTACTACTACCATATAGGAACACAATATGTGAGAGATGCAATTTCATTGAGAGAGCAAGGATTCTTAATCACAAGCCAGTATGTCTGGCACTAAGAAAGTTGTCTGCACAAACACTACAAACACCACACCTCTAACACCACCCACACCTGTACAACACGCTCCCACATATGCTGAAGTTCTCAACAAAAACATACCTAAACAAAAAAGACCTCCAAGACAAAAACACATATGCACATCACAACCCACAGCACCAAGCACCACAGATAGTACACGTGCCTGTGTCCCACAGCTTCTAAGGCCCAGCCACAAACCCAACATACTAGTCATAGGAGACTATCGTGAGAGACACAGATTGTGCTCTTCACCAGGCTAGATGAGGAGAAAGTCACGGTAAGTTGCTTGTCAGGTGTTAGAATCCATCATATCACGCACGCAGTCAAGTCTCTCAACAGGTATTGTTATGACTGTCGTACTCCATGTTGGTGTGAATGACTGTAGGAGACGTACCTCTTTGGACTATATGAAGAGAGACATGATTGAGCTTGCTGAATGTGTCCCAGGCAGGTATGTCCCTAGCCTTAAGCAGCATCCTGCAGTCGCCCAGAAGGATGCCTCAGTACAAATGAAAGTAATTGACTTTAACAATTGGCTTAGTTTCTGGTGTCATTCCAAGGGGATCTATTACCGGACAGCCTGGGGAGACATGATTAACAGACCACACCATGATACTTTGCCAGAGATGACCTCTTGCAGAGGCTCTTGCCCCCAGTGCCTTTTTTAGGCGAAGTCATGAGGGCAAAATTACCAACATGAAAAATTCTAAACGAAATTTAAAGGTCATGCTGCTAAAAGCAAGGAGTCTTAACATGAAACTGCACTCATTGCAAGGATTCTTCATCCTGGAAGATGCTGACATTTGTGCAGTCACTGAAACCTGGTTCAGAGCTACGGAGAACAATCCAGCCTTACCAGGTTACTTGTCCTACTGTTCTTTCATACCCCAAACAGAGGGCTACAAAGCCAGGGGAGGTGGGGTTTCAATATTTATCAAAGGCATACACACCTCCAGGCTGGTTTAGCAGTATGGCGCCCAGGAGACACCGCAGGTGCAGTTAACTGTTGACAAAAACACCTATTCAAATCATAGCTAGCTACAGACCCCTGACCGTGACTCAGGATGCCGATTCCATCTATCTGTATTTAACTTGAATCCATCAAGATTCAGCCCTCTACCCTGATCCTGGGTGAGTTTACCTATGCAACCATAGAGTGGAAGACCTATTCTAGCCCAAACATGAATGCCCAGAGATTCCTCTCAACTTTGTAAATGCCAATGCATTGGATCAGCTGGTCGACACCCCTACAAGAGGCAAAAATATCCTTGACCTGGTAATAACCAACATGAGTAGCCAGTGTACCACCCCTACAGTGTCATATTTCTTGGTAAGATCTGACTAATAAAGCGATTACTTTCGAAGTCACCATCTCCCCTGACCCCCACCTCCCTTGCCAAGGTCAAACAAAAAAACTTCCAGAGCTGACTACAACCTCCTGAGAGCAGGTATAAGCAGCTTCACAGCCACTATCCTTGTTGTTGAAACTAGCACTAATGTCTAAGCCTACATCAAAAAACTGTACGAGTACCTGACAGGACCAAATCATCTTCCTAAAGGAAGAGTAAACCTGTCTGATGGACAGCAGCAATAAACAAACTCTATAATAAAAATCAAAAATTGCTTCCAGCTTGGCACCGGCTCCTTCTCGGTCTTGGGCAGCTGTCTCTCCTTAGAACAAGCAAGTAAGGTCACTGGTGAAATCCTCTAAGGCTAACTTTGAGTCCAGATTGGCCACATCCACTAAAGATGATCACAAGGCCTTCTTCACATATGTCCGCAATCTCAAAGGTAATGCCGAAATCTGCTCTGAACTGGTGGTCAAGAACACCACAAACATAAAGGCCATTGATGTAGCCAACCTGCGGGCAGAAAGGTTCAGTGAAAACTTCACCCCCCCCCCCCCTCCTCACCGTCAGTAAACCAGGACATCCCCATCACCAGGGAGCAGGTCTTTTTAATGACTTCTGAAAGGCAAAAAATACAACCTCCATGGGACCAGACAACATCCCTGCTTATGTCCTACATGAATTCTGGCATGCTCTGTCAACATCATTAGGCACCCTATTCAATGAAAGCCTGAGCACCGGCTTCATCCCAGCTGAATGAAAGACCGCCACTGTCATCCCTGTACATGAAGGTGGAGTGTCCACTGGCCTAGGCAATTGTAGGCCCATCAGCCTAACTAGTCTGATCTGCAAGGCCATGGAGTGCATTATCACGGACCTTATAAACAAGGACATTGGCAACCTCCAAATGTTTGACCCCACACAGTTTGGTTTTGTCAAAGGGAGGTCATGCCTGTTGACATTGGTCGACTTTTGAAACAGTCTCCAATGCCATGGATGAAGGTAAGACTGTGCACACTGCCTACTTTGACCTAGCCAAAGCCTTTGACACTATTCCCCACTCGGGCATAATAGATAAACTCTCCAGCTAGGCATCAATACGTATGTTACCAGATGGGTAACTAACTGGCTCACTGATTTGTCAAAATAGGGGAAGCCATCTCTAGTAGTAGACCTGTAATGAGCGGTGTACCACAAGGATTGGTCTTGGTGCCTCTACTGTTTGGGATGTACTTTTCTGAGTTGCAAGCCAAAACCAGTGGTCTGTGGCTGACCAAGTTTTCAGATGACCACAAGTTGGGTTCTGTCATAAATTCCCCTAGTGATGTGAACATCCTCCAAGGGGGCCTTACCCAAACTAATGACTGGTGCCAGAAGCATGGTCTCAAGCTAAATGCCAAGACATACATCATTATCCCCTTTGGGGAAAATGACACCCCCACTAATTATCAATTAATAATGATGTGCTAAGCACACAGTCAGTCGTGAGGGACTTGGGCACCCAGGTTGATAGCAAACTGACTTTTGACCACCACATTGCCTCCGTTGTATGGAAGGGTTTCTACATGGCTCACCTCATAAGTAAGGGTATTTCATCCAGGATCAAGAAGGTCATAACATCCTGTACTCTTCACTTATCAGGCCCAGTACTGAATACAGTGCCCCTTTGGCATGTACCTTGCCAAGCACATGCAGCAGCTGGAGAGACCACAGAGGTTACTGCCCAGGAAAATCCAGGGTCTCAAACACTTGCCTTATACAGATAGGCTAAAAGCCCTGTCCCTCTGCTCAGTCTCATACAGAATGCTCAGAGGTGACCTGTGTCTGGCATACAAGGCCATCAAGCCCAGCCTTGATGGAGTTGCTGCATATCCATAAGTCAGACTCCACTTGTGCAACGTGCATGCAAGGCCTCAACCTGGTTTGTGACATTAATAGAACTTCTTGATGGGATAAATTTGGGTCCCAAAGACTCTTCCCCATCTGTGGAATAAATTCCCTCTCCATGTCAAGCAGAGTACCTCACTAGCCCTCTTTAAGAGGAACCTGGACGACTGGATGGGAAACAGAAAATACACCCCTGGGATCCCACCTGTGCCCCTGCTAGACAATGGAAATAGGTGCTGACTTTGTGGGAACATGGACGAAATTCCTGCCTATGTTTATAAGGGCATTCGGGCCAGTAGCCTAGTATCGTCCTATGAACCTATGAAGTTTGGGAATACATTGCCGGTGGAAGCTAGCCAAGCGTAAAAGAGTCTTGACATGTTTGTGTTTGTGTGGGTCAGTTTTTAGTACTGCTTCAGCTTTTCTAGCATGTGGTTTCACAAATCCCTCAGCATTAGTGGGCTGTGATAACCCAGCAAAAGGGCAAGTTAGGCACTGCAGTTGACCCATCCTGACACAGGGAATCTATAACTGCGCAAATTTTAAGGTGGTGATCTCAGTCTTAAGAGAATACTGCTACATTATCTAAGTACACTGTCATATGTTTTTTTTTGGGGGGGGGGGGGGTTAAGAATTTTTGTCCAACAGTCTCTGGCAATGTTGAGTGCTTGGTGAAGACCAAAAGGCAAGATTTTGTAGTGAAAATTAATCTAGTGTGGAAATACCATTTTCCCTTAGCTTTTCAGTGTAGTAGAATTTGCCACTTCCATTTGCTTGGGTCCAAAATGGATACAAACCTGGCCTTAGCCAGTTTCCAACCAGTTCATCCACTTGGGGCATAGCATATCTAAGTTTGATTTGTATCCTATGTAACTTTACAGTGTTGTTCCAAAATGTTGTAAATGCATCAGGCTTTCCTGCCAGCACATTGGGGCTGTAAGTTTTAAGCACTCTCTGTACCTTTTCATTAACTACATAGTGGCGGTAGTGGTGGTCTGTATGGTTTCAGATTTACTTTCTCACCGCATACTTTGTGTTGATTTGAGTTAAATTTGCTCTGCCAGGCAAATCTGAGAATATCGTTAGTCGTGATTGCAAAATGATTTCCCTTGTTTCCATGATGCTGATAATGTCTCTACTGTTGTGACTTCAGGACGTGTTATGTGAACATTAACTGCTACAAAGATGCTGACTACAGAAACTTCGTTCTGTAAATGTTTTTTTAACATTTATGTGGAAAATTTGTTTTAGCATCTTCAATGTCTAACAGTGTAATCCAGTTCACCTTCTTCACAGTTTGAAAAGGTCCATGTACACTAACACAAATACATTAGCTCCTGGTTTAAATACTTTTGAGATTGTTTCTGTTTGTATGCCCTCTGTTACTTTTTCCTTTGATTTCTTCATATGGTGTTACATGTCCCATTTGTAGCTTCAACATGCATTGCAAGTGTGTGAAATGCTCTTCCACACTTTTTTTTAAAGGGTGATCTTGTGTCTCCCTCTCAGCAAGTATGAACATTGGGTCTGAGGGCAGCAAATGAACTTCAGTTGAAAGGCTCAAGCAACCCCTCTCCCAGAATGCACAACCATCCCTACTGCCTTCATATCTCATTTGCCATTTTAGATGACAGATGCTTTCTTCAGAAAACACTTGTATGACATAGTGAGCTGATCCTTGATCAGAGTTATAACCTTAGTCTTCATAGTGCTGTTTGGCTAGTTTTTTTAGACCGTTCACCCCCCCCCCCACCCCTTCCTTTTTGTGGGAAATTGGCTTCTGGTAATCTTTTTCTCAGCAGCAATTGGTCCTGTTTAGTTGTTGAACTTTTTATCTATCCACTTGGTGAATTTTTTTCTGACCTTTTTTCTTGCATCTTTTAGTTGGTGTGCTGGATCCATCGGGTATCGTCCATCCATCAGTATGAGAACTTTCTCTCCTTTTTTTCACTCGTGCTTGCGGGTTCAAGGTGGCTGACAAGGGTTAAGGAAGTGTGTGTGGTCTGAAGCCATGAAATTCTGCTACAGGATCCATACATGAAATGTGATTTTTGTCTCCGCTTTGTCCATTTAGATGAATCTTGTGAAATTTGTTCATCCTTTTTGTTCCTGAGCCCTCTTGGACCTTTCTAAGTTAGTGTTGAAGGGCCTTCTCCCTCCCCAGGTGGGAGATCAGTTCTGTTTCATGGTATCCTGCACCTAAGAAATCCTCTCATAAGGTTAGATAGAATAGACCTAAAGAGAAGGATAGGGACCAGGATCCCTGTAGAGATGAATCCAGTGAATCTAGAAGACTGTTTCCAGACCCTTCTGTTTAAGGACCTACTCTGAATGTTTCTGTGTTTTCAGATTTGGCTTCCCCAGATCTGTTCTGCAGCTGTTTCAGGTCTACCAGGTTCAGTCTTTTCACTGAAGCCATCCCCTCCTGGGATCTGGACCAACTCTCCCTCCAGATAAACATGGGTACAGATCTTCTAAATTGTCCTCTTCTGTTTCTTTTAGGTCAGTGCTGCCTTCTAGGAACCTGTCTGAGGCAGCTGTAGATAAGGTGATTTACCTTTTCTGAAGGCCCAGACACAGTTCAGAGTTCTTCATGCTTCCCTTGCTGTGAATGTGATGAGATCTTGTCTGGCTGTTCTCATTATTTCTCCTTCTCTGATCTGCTTGTCAAATCTGGTGAGTTTGGATCAGTGTTTTCCCATGTGGTTCCCCCTGTTGGAGGAGATGTAGACTCAAATTTGTTTGACTTGTTCGGCACTGACCACTTCAGATCTGCATGGGTCCTGGAAGCAGGAGGTCCATATCGGGTATTCCAGGATCAGGGTTGACTCAGGTGTGTGTGTTTTTTGTGAGCCTTGGCTCTACTTTCTGCTTCAGATCCTTGCATAGCTGCATCTCAGCAGGGGCTCTCCTCACAGCCTGCTTTAGCTTAAACACTCAAGGCTTTTGAATAGACCTCCCGCTCAAAAGGTGACCTGTATTTTTTCAATTCAGTCCAAACCCGAGCAGTTTCAAGTTCTTCTGTGTCACCTCCTCCTCTGTCTGTGGAACAGTTGGCAACAACCGGCCTTAAGTCGACCCGGGTCTGGGTCTCCCCTTTTGCTTCTGACTCTTTCTGCCCAGCTTCTTTTCCTTGTGGAGGAGCATAGGAACCACTAATGCAAGATGAGGCATGTAGATTCTTACCAGGAATCCCTAGCTGAAGATACTAACCCCTTGTAAGGGGAAAGGTCCCTTGGAAGAAGTCTCCTTTGAAAAGCTCCTGGAATTGCCCAGATATATAGTGGAGGGTTGGTCCACTGATACCCCTTCCCCAGAAGAGTTGGTCATTCTCAAGGCAATTGGTGCAGGTCCAGCTATATCCTAGGTGGTGCCTCCCAGCAGATGGGTTGGCTGACTAGATGTCCCAGTGCGCTTGGAAGGAACAGGACAAGATGGAATCAATCCTTTGTAAGCCTGATAAAGATGTCTAAGTCTTCCTGAAAGACAATGTATTAGAGAAAGGGGTCTGCAGCGGATGCCATTGTGATGGTGTCAGCCACTAAAAATTAACTGTCAGAAGAGAGTGCTTCTGTCCAGTTCCCCAAATAGAGAGTCTAGGGCTCTGGACAGATTTGGGAAGTGCGTGTGTATGCCTTAAGCACTCCCAAAACAAAAGCCATTAACTACATAACTCACTTGATCAGACTGCAGAAGGAGCTATCAAATTCCCTAACAGGTGCCATGACTGTGAGTTCTGTAGGGTGTTGTAATCACAGCTGACCACCATGCAGTTTGTTAGCAATGTACCCATGCATCTCGACTAGTGCAGCGGCTGGAACTGCCAGAACAGCCGGTACCAGTCTTGCAATTCACAAGCCATGTCTGGATGCATCTATGTGCTTTTGCGGAAAGCTGTAAGATGTCTTTGAACACCCCTTTCAGTGAGTCTGCTTTATTTGGACCCAAGGTCAAGGATACCCTACTCGGGATCGAGTAGGATGGCAAAAACCTCATCTTTCATTGGAAATCATTTCTCCACATCTGATGTCCTTTTTGGATTTTTTTTTTTTTTTTTTTTTTAATCCAAAAGTTAGGGTTTTGCCCTGACATGACCCCAGAGGCAGAGGGTGAGAATTTTAGTGGACATCTGCCAGGAGGCCGAGGCAGACTGAAGAACCAGGGTTTTGAGGTCCTTTCACTGACTAGCCTTTCTAGTGTTCTGAAGGATTGTCCAACTGTCCTCCTTTAGATTCATTTGGCAAGGGTGCGTAACTCTTCACCTCCAAGCCGCTGATTCTTTGGTGACAAGAGTGATAACAGGGGCAATTGCATCCCTTCCAAACCGAAAACCCACGACCTTTTCAGAAGTTCTACCCTGTCAAAGAAGGGCAGGAGAATTAAAGCTGTGAGGAAAAATAAATAATCCTGGAGGTCACACCAGACTTGAGAGGATCCCGAGTCATTTTGATGTTCTTTAATGCCAAAAAAGAACTGGGACCCAAGGCGTATTTTGGACATAAGCCAGGTAAATTTGTTTATCAAGCATACCTCTTTAATGATCATGGCCCGACTCAGTTTGTAGGGGTTCTGGGTGTCGCATTTAGATGACTAGCTCATTACAGCCACGACAAGGCATTTGGTTTTCTACGTCAGAGACTCTGTACACTGTGTTCTAATTTGGGAAGTACAATAAATTCTGAAAAGTGCAAACTGTAACCTGTTCAAATCTTAGAATTCATAGGTTGCTACCTGGATAGTGCCACCTGAATAGGCAGGCTTCCTCTGTCCAGACTGTCATCTCTACATCTTCAGGCATCTGAAGAATTTTCCAGCATTCCTAATTCTCCATCTGTTTGGGGTCCTTGATAACTGCAATAACTCTAGTCCCACACACAAGTTTTTTATGAGAATACATCAGTGGACTCTGTCCAGAGGTCCATGTGTCAACTGATGCACCTCCCCATCAGGCTCACAAATATTTGCAGACTTATCCTATGGTAGCTGACTTCCCCACTGGCATCTTTAGGATGTCCCTTTGTGTTTCCTCTGCTGAGAGTCACTGCAACTACAGACTGCTTCCCTCTGGTGGGAGGTCTTTATGAAAGTAGGTCGGTCCAAGGTAACTGGTTCCAGGCAAAGGCCAACCTTGACATCCATGCCCTGGTGACGCAAGCAGTCCTTTCATTGCAGACCTTTCAGTATTCTTACTTGCAGGTCTGATACATCAACAAACAAGGGAGAGCCCAGTTTTGCCCCTTTTATGTTGAGAAGCCATGAAGTTGGGTAGTGGAAATGTCTTCCTAGTGCTTTCTTGTTATAACAAACATACCTGCCAAGCCCGGCATCCTAGCGGACAAACTGAGCACATAGATTTTTTGCCACATGGGTGGTCCTTCAGTCAGTTGTGGTGTCGGAGATTTTCAGACCACTGTAGTCTGCCCTACTGCAATCTACTTACAACCTCAACCAATATCAAGTGCAGAAGATTTTTCACCCTGATTCCTGGAAGGCCTGCTGTAGTTCATACTTTCTGTCTGCAAGATTTCTTTATGCTTATCCTAAGAATCCTCATTGTCAATTTACATCAGAAAGTAGCCTGGTGCAAGCCATAGGTGACTTCATTGATCATTTTGGCCTGGATAGGTTTGGTTCCCCTTTATTTGGCATCGCATAGGGTACCCACCATTTTGGTCTGGATACCCTTTCCTGATCTGATCTCTCACACCCCTCCAGCAAGCCATATCCCTTAGTCTGATTGCTTGGATTCTCCACTTCCAGTGTGTTTTCAGAGTCATCCACATTCAAACTTTTCCTGTAAACCCTCCACTAGGAAGATCTGTAGAAGCCAGTGGGGAAGGTTTACAGGGTTAAGGGATTGACACTACACTCCAAACCAAAAGGTACATTCTACTACTGTTACAACAAAGTGGCTAAATTTGCTTCAAACAGTACTCTGAGTTCACCACTGCTGAGCCTTAAAGCAGCTAAACTGGCTAGATCTCAACAGTTACATAACTTTATAGTTGTGGCATACAAACTTGTATATTATCCTAAACAGCACCCTGTTTTAAATAAAACATATTTCCCTACCACCCCTGTAAGAGACATAAATAGTTCATCAGGGGGCTCTCTATACACCTGTTGCATCTCCAGACTCTGGAGCACCATCCGCAGACAAGTAAAATAATTAACATACCACCAAGCTATAAAATCCTTCTCAAACCAATGTCTTACCCAGTCCTGGTCATGCTTATGTTCATCAGGTTGAGACCTGTAGTGAAAGCACAGACCTCTTATTGCTTAACTTTTTGCCTCCTCTACTTGAATCATTACACCCCTAACAACATTCCATCCTACACTTGAATCAATGCATCCCTTTACACCCCCCTAACATTTCTCATCTTGCTGTTTCCAACTGCCCCCTCCACTGCTGTGCCCCTCTCATGTATCCCCTGCATACATAAGTAATAAACCTTCTAGATAACCAGTTTGGAACAGCAGCCCAAGTAGAACTAGTCTTATACCATGCTCTCTCTCATATGCTGCTACTACAATTTTTCTATACATTACTACTATCCCCCTGACTTTCTACATAATTTAATAACTTTATTATATTTCTTTAACTTTTTACATTTCTTTAACTTTTTACAAACCTATGCAATACTAACATCTCCTTTCCTACATAATTTTATAACTTATTTCATTATATATGTTAAACTCCTTGTAAACCTTTCTTTGCTGAAAAAAACAAACTTCTTTACAACAGTGTTTTCCCTTCTGCAGTATCAATCCATTTACTTCCTGTAAGATTTTACAGCTGGAACAACTGTATAGATTTACAATTGTTGATGTAGATACTTTTTGTACTTGTCTTGCCTATTTTTTCATGAGAAATTTAACTTTTATGAGAACTGTCTGAAATTCACTTGTTAATGTAAACATATTAATAGAGCTTTTGTCCATGGGCCTCTGCTGAAAATGGTTTTGCTGAGTCAGACTTTCCCAGCTAGCAAAGACAAAGTAAATACTAAGGATTTTACAACTTTCATACCTTTTTTTTTTTTTTTTTTTTTTTATAGCATAGTTACAGTCCGTATTTGTGTAGCAGCTGCATGGCCTACTGTTAATATCTTCCGTCTATCATTACATGCTGTGTTTACAATCTGGGTCCAGAATGTCCTTCAGTTCTACTGTTCTCTGGAAAATCTTTTCATTGTGGCTAATGCAGTTAAGACAGTGTCCCCTTTGTTGAGGTGAACTGAGAAGACATTGGATATGAAAGGTGTTATACTTATCATAACAATAGATCCATGTCGTCATCTTCCATCCATCTCAACATTCCCACCTACCAACCCCCATCCAAATTTTCACTATTTTGACTCCTGTTGAGCTACACAGTACTTTCCCAGAGTTTTGCTTGGTTGAAATCCTTGATTGCTTTTTGTGGTTACAGTATTCTGTTTATCAATCCTGAAGTAAGAAACACTGTTGCGTACTGGATGGCGGGGTGGGGGGCAAAACTCAATTTGAGGGAATTGGAGGTGGTGCATTTTGGGAGGCACTTGAGCATTGGAACCGCAATTTAGTTGTCAGCCTCTGTGCTGTATGGTTCCAGTATAACTGCATATTAAAACTGATGTATCTCTGTTGTCTTCCTCTTTTATAGTAAGTACATAACTTTCTTTCCCCCGCCTTGTCTTGCTGTATCTAGCAAGACTGCGGTATGTACTCTATGCAACAGTTAAAGCGGTGTGAATCCATTTGAGGATTGGTGTACTTCTCTTACAGCAAAGAAAAGATATGAAAGCAGTTGGTTGCAGCTTCATCCATTCAGTTTTAGTATAGACTTTAAACCTTTTATGCATTACTGTTTGTGAATGGAGTGTTTTGGTCAATAAGAATTTATTGGGAAATTCCTTTTTATAAGGCAGTGCTCCTTTTCTGTAATGTAATTTGGATGGTCTGTTTTGTTAGGGGGTACTGTCTTAGGAAATTCTGCTACATAACTTCTAGGCCATACTGATGTTTTTTTGCTTAATTTTACAATTGGACTTGCTAAGTCCACTGCTGTTCCATCGTAACAAATCTCCACAGTGGGCAAATGTATCTGAGCGTTCTTAAATCTTGGTTCCATGCTAGTCTTTTGCGTTCTAGGCAAACTGCCCAAAGATTTTTTTGTGTGTGACACTGTTTAAAAAAATGTAGGCAAAATCATGTTTTTTCATTTTAATAGTCTATCCCTGAAATATTAGCCATGTTGTGGTTATATGCCATATTAATTACAATCGCTCTAACGTGTTTAATAACTGACTGTATACTCTTCTTTTTGTGTTCGTTTAGGCATGTCATTTTGGAAGGGTATAAAGTGAGGCTGTTCTGTCCCTTGTTTTCTTGTGTACCTTTGGCTGTATTCTAACTCTGAATACACTTAAAAACTTCTAATTTGGGAAGGGACACTGGAAAAGTTAGAAGAATTTATAGGATACATCAATAGGTCCACGACTTTCCTATCCTTTACACACCAAATACACAACAATAGCATTAGTTATTTGGATATTACACTTACGAAAACAGCAAAAGGTTTTAAATCACAGATTTTCAGGAAACAAACTTGGTGCAACAGCTACCTTCATTTTGACAGCCAGCATCCTTATCACCAAAAAAAAAGTATTGTTAAAGGACAGGCAGTCAGAGTAGCTAGGATGACCTCAGAATTTGATGATTTATTGCAAGAATTTATTTTCTTGGGTGAGAAATTCATCGAAAGAGGTTATCCGAGGAAAATGGTAGGAGAGATTTTGAGTGAGGTATATAAGGGATGGGGTACTAGATATAAGCCTTTGCTTGGTCAACATTTGACAATCAATGTAAAAATAACTGAAGAGCCTAAAGATTTTTTAGGAGCATGTATAATCGAATACAACAACTTTTCGGACCATTTCATCCAAACATTGCAAAATAATTGGTCAATTTTAAAAACTAACAGTGATATAATTGAAGTTGGTGGGAATAAACCCATATTCATACATAAGGTTGGCATGAATTTTAAGGAATCTCTGGAAAGAAGGGTAACAACACGGAGATACTAATCCATGTGGTAGATGTAGACAGTGTTCATATATCAACAAGGCAGGGAACATTATCTTGAATAATGGTTTGGGCAGTAGAATTAAGTTTTGCAGGGGTAACTGTCAGACCAGGATGTTGGTGTATTTGGCCACTTGTAATCATTGTCCATGGGCAAAACTGAAAGAGCACTAAAGGACAGAATTTACGAACACAGGAATGATATTAGAACTAAGAAGGAAACTAGTGCCCTTTATAAACACACCATGACCTGCAATTCTACCCCAGATTTTAAATTTGGAATCCTGGACCTGGTCAACAGGGACAGTAGGGGAGGTGATATCAAGAACCTCTTATTACAGAAGGAAATAAGATGGCAGTTGAGACTCAGGTCTAACATAAGACCTGGTCTAAAGGACTACATCAACATTAAGGCTATCTCATTAGTTTAATCACAGATTTGGGTATATATATTTTTTGAATGGACACATTTCCAATGGGATTTAGCGTCCATTTCTTCAGTCTCCAGTTTCTTTTGTAAATTAAAACAAATGTTTGTTAAAAATGGGTATTTAGCTACATATTACAGAAATGCAAGGAAAATATTCATGCAAACATTTTTTTATATCTGATGAGAATGAACATTTGTATTGTATATACATCATGACACTTTTAGTAGTTCCTAATATATACATGTATACAAAAAACTGTAGATTTTAATTATTTTTATTTAACACACAAATATATATATATATATATATATATATATATATATATATATATATATATATATATATATACAAAGAAAAGTTTATTTTATGTCAAAAGATTGTACAGGTATTTGATGGATTTAAACTGTTAGTGGATTTTAGGTTGAAAATTTTGAACAGAATATACCTTTAAGGTATTCAATTGTGTGAATTCAATTGAACCATTAATTGACTGGTTTGATATAAAAATACTGTGTACCAGTGACTCTTTTATCTGATGAAGTCTGCCTTGAGCAGACGAAAGCGCTCAACGTTGGAGAATAAAGGAAGAGTTTTTATTCCAGTGGAGCAGAAGTACATTTCTTTTATATCAGTGATTTTTTTCTTCTTTGGAGTTTTGTACTCTAACTCTGTTTTCCCACTGAGCCTTCTTGAAAATTGGCATGATTTGTGTAAAGGTCATTAGTACCCTTGTCCGTACTCTGACATGAATTGGCGATTGTACTTCCCTTATAAATACAGCTGTAACAACATCTACTTGGACAAATTCCTCCTGCATTGGGGGCAGCTTATGAAAATTTCCCCCACTTGGGGTACTGGCAGTATCCCTTTCTCTTCAGAAGTTATTCTACTTGCTTTACTGCTGGAGTCCAGCTTCTGGTTGTGCGGCTCTCTGCTTTTCGTATTGCAGAGAGAAGGTCAAGACTCTGCAAGAGTCCTTTCCTGTTTAAGTACAAGACTGCTGCTTTGAGGAATAATGGGATAAAGCCCTGACTGCAGCCCAGTCAATCCAGCTTTGATTAGCTGCTCAGGTGACTTACTGGCAGGGAGGATGGACCTGCCCATACTGAGGAGGGCCAAAATATTTATACAGGGAGCAAGTGGAGCTTCCTAGAGGTGGCTGGAAAAGCCAGCATGTATGCTTTACAGCCGAGGGACAAGACAGTATGCTGACTTCACCTCCTCCCAGAAGTGGGGAGTGGATCAGAGCAGCCTGCCCATTGCATGAACCTACTCCATGGAGGCTGTAGGTGCACATGTTGGGGTAGCAACTAAGGGTAGGCTTAAAACAAACCCCTGCTAGGTGGTGTTTGACCTCCCCCAGGCTCCCTTAGATTCCTTGCTAACCCCAACAAAAAAAAATCTGTCTTATTCTGAACTCTGTTTCTTCCTCACTTATGCTTCCTTGGTGCATTTCTAAATAGGTTTTTCTGTTTAGTCTGTTAACTTTTGTCTTAACAATGTTTTATTTAAAAATCAAAATCAAGCAAAACTGTGGTCCGATATGTGTACACATACTGTTTCTTTTCATTTCTGCAACAAAGAAAAGTATCACACTGCACATTTTTTAAAGTAATTGATATCAAGACTGATGACCGTGTAAGATTATGGGTAGTACTTAACATAGCAAAAATCCAGTGTCTGTGGTTATCTTGCAGGTGGAGACAAATTCCTCTGCCAAAGCAAGATGATAAGCACAGAAAAGGTGAGCAAGCTTTTCCTTTTCATTTCAAGGTAATGAAATGTTTTAAAGTACAAGTAAGGTTTTGGTAACTAAACCATACTGGGTTATTCTAGGGAGAAAAAAGGGTTGAATTCAACTTATAGGTAAAGGAACTTTTTCTTGAATAACTCCCTGCTTTTTCATCTCTTTTATATTGAAGAAAATGTAACTGGACCAAAGGTTTTACAGGTTTAAAATACACACAAATTTGAGTAAGATTTAAGTGCCTTTACTTATCAGCTGAAAAGCCAGCAATTCGTAGTACTGCTTTTCTGAATAAATTGAAGAAAAACAAAAGCTAATTTAGAATGTGTAGGCCTGTCATGTTGTAGGAACCTATCCCCCATTTTGATAGGAGGGGTCAAGAAACATGAAAGGTCGCATCAGTATGACGGTAACAACAATAACAATGTTGTATTAAGAAATAAAGATATAAGAAAAGCTAAGTTACTTGGATGTCTTAGTAATGCATAGAATGTCAGGATATGATGAAAATGTTTGTAACCCCCACCCCAATTTAAGGGCGAATTTTCTTAATGGTCAATATGCACAGTTAACGGCTACACTCATGCCTGCAATCTAAGTGACAGTATCGGGGGTTGAATGGTGTGTTAGGATCTGTTTTGCATGTTCTCAGTTCTCTGGTAGGACCTGTTTTGCACCAGTGTAGCAGGAGGGACTCGTACGAGTCCCATGCGAGGAATAATGTATTGTACATGCGAGGAATAATGTATTGTACATGGCAGGGCCTGTTTCTGCACTGTATCCAAGTTAATTGACTCCATGGGTACTTCCATGTGTTGTTGTGATGCACCAACATTTGGGCATTTTACTTTACCCACCTGTACTGATCCATCTTGGTTGATTTTGCAGTTTTTATTTAAAACAAAATCACATTTCCTATAGTTTTTATTTAAAAAAATTCACCCTTCATATATTACTGGTCTTGCTAAACTTTAGCTGTAAGGATTCTATTACAAACCTTGTTTTTCCTTCATTAATAATTGGCATTCTTCAGAACTGTTAACTCAGATTACATTAAATAAAATGTATAGATTTTAGAATGTAAACCATTCCTAGATTTCTGCAATGCACATTCCTTAGAATTACTTTCTGCCTTCCTGTTGATTGAAAAAGCAGTACTTTTCTCTTTGTTTCCTCATGATAATAAATTTCAGTCAATATTTCAATTCTCACTTGTAGGTGCTATGCTTCTCATTACACTGCATTTTGTTCCCAGACTTAGTGTCTCTTCCAGAACAGCACTTTTGACAGTCAACTCCCCAATGATGCATCAGCCCACTGTTCTTAGATTTGAGAAAGTTATTCCTCCTTCTCTTTTTGAAATGTTATGTAAACAGTGGCTAACAATTTGCAAGCTATGTTTAGTCTTTGTAAAACTTGCAACATGAAGTGCACTGTAAAATTGCCTTTGTAAGCAGTGTTAGTGTCAGGAGAGTTGTATTTCATATGATACAAAAAATGTGTAAAACCTAAGAAACTTATCCTGCATATCAATTGCATTTACTGTAGAGGTGACACCCTGGACCCATTTGCAAAGATGGGTGGCTGTGGATGGCTTCAGTGTGCTTCAGTGCTAATGTTTTCTTAAAGTTTCTTCTCTCTCTCAAGATCTTGCTTGTTGTGGCTGGGATCTGATTTAACACTTTAAGTTACAGAGCTGTTGGTGTTTGTCTATAACTGGTTAGACCACTGTGCTCATTTTAATTTGTTTTTTACTGTTGTCTACTAATAGAGTGGCACAGTAGCTGGTGGCTGTCACTCAGTAATTTAGTGGTGGCAGTACTACCTTGACAGGATAAAAGCTGTCGGGAATTGGAGAATTCTTCCAACTTTTCCTCGGAATTTTTGTGTGCATATACCTGAATATTAATTTGTTTGAAAGGCAGTTACTGTAGGCCAAAGGGCATTGGAAGATAGTAAAGTTAACAAAGAGTTGCGAGAGGAGGAGGCTTGGAGTGCTAGGTCAAAAACTCCACTTGATTAATGGTCAGCTGGTAGTCTTAGTCTCTGTGTGAATGTTGGAAACCCATACTCAGGGCAGCAGTGTGTCTTACCTGCATGCTTTTGAAACAGTGTTGTATAGGGTGAGGTGTTTAGCAGCTCAAATGTGTGTGTAAAGTTTGTACTTAAAACTGTTGGCTACTAGTGGTATGACTCTAGGGATCATCCCTTTGGTAGTCATCAGAAGTGCCTGTAGACAGAGTAACAGATAAAAGGACCATAACTCCTGTCAATCGTATCTGGCATTATGTTTGGCACTGGTGGGTTTTCAGACCACATCTGTATGGCATGAAAATCTCTCACTTTGGCTTGGTTGGCAGTGGTGGATATTTAAACCCCATCAGTGCCAGACCAGTCATCACATCATTCACAAGAAGTTAATTTTGAAAGGCTCTGTAAAGTAACGATTTCATACGAGGTCAATCCTATGTATTCGTAATACTGTCTTTTTTAACTGTCTTTCCTAGGCTGTTTTTCTGTTTCTTCACACTTAGCCTTTCTCTTAAGTATGACATTTTTTTTTTGTCAACCTCAACTTGTCATTTGCTTATTTTGAACTTAGGCCCATTTCTAATGCATGTCCAAAATAATAAGTGTGCCTTTGGTAACAGTATGCCACCTACTAACATGCACATATACTGCTTCTGTGTAGTGGAAACTCAGAATTCTTAGTTGTTTCATTTGTCGAGATTTCAGTTTGTCTGCTGTTCAGTCTTGGAAATTTTTTGCATACAGCTGACTGGAAAGTCTTGTGTATCTGTGCCACATTTTGACTAACCATTGGGTTCCTCTTGTTGTCTTTACCATTAACTGGTAGAATGTCTAAGTCTTCAGTTTATGGAACTTCAGCTTTTTTCCCCATCCTAAAATTGAGGAAGCTTTCTCACTTTGTCTCATGGCAGGTCTCTTTTCTTCATGCTGCCATGTCTTGACAACTGTTTTTGTTACTGGTTATGGCTCAAGTCATTTTGCCAAAGGCTGAAGTTGCCAGCAGTTGTACTAGTTGAGTCTCTAGAGCAGTAGGGACTTCTGCTACTTAACATTGATCTTAAATTCTGCCATCTGTTTTGTCCTTGGATGTTGTAGGTTACTAGCGACAGTTAACTTGGTTGAAGACAGGTAATAAATGGTGGTCCCTGATCCTTCTCCCACCATATGTTTCTGGGTATAGAAATACTTCTGGGTTGCTCTTTGCCTCAACCTATGTCACATGTTCTAGTGCTGTTATAAGCTACACTTCTGTTAAGCCCTGTATGTGTGTATATGTATGTATATGTATATGTGTATATATATATGTGTGTATATGTATGTATATGTATATATATATATATATATATATATATATATATATATATATATATATATATAGCTTCTTCTTTCAGCTGCTGCCATTGGGGTTGCCACAGCAGATCATCTGTTTCCATTTCTTCCTGTCCTCTGCATCTTGCTCTGTCACACCAACCACCTGCATGTCCTGTCTCACCACATCCATTAACATTATCTTAGGCCTCCCTCTTTTCCTGTTACCTGGCAGCTTCATCCTTAGCATCTTTTTCCAAATATATTCTGCATCCCTCCTCAGCACATGTTCAAACCAACGTAATCTTGCCTCTCTGGCTTTGTCTCCAAACCTTCCAACTTGGGCTGACCCTCTAATATACTTATTCCTAATCCTGTCCACCCTTGTCACACCCAGTGCAAATCTTAACATCTTTAACTCTGCCACATCCAGCTCTGACTTCTGCCTTTTTGTCAGTGCCACTGTTTCCAGCCCATATAACATAGCTGGTCTCACTACCCTCTTGTAGACCTTCCCTTTCACTCTTACTGGTACTCATCTGTCACAAATCACTCCTGACACTCTTCTCCACCCACTCCATCCTGCCTGTACTCTCTTCTTCACCTCTCTTCCACACTCATCATTACTCTGAACTGTTGATCCCAAGTATTTAAACTCATCCACCTTCGCCACCTCTACTCGCTGCATCCTCACCATTCCTCTGTCCTCCTCCTCATTCACACACATATATTCTTAGTCCTGCTGACCTTCATTCCTCTTCTCTGTAGAGCATATCTCCACCTCTCCAGGGTCTCCTCCACCTGTTCCCTGCTCTCACTACAGATCACAATGTCATCTGCAAACATCATAGTCCACGGGGACTCCTGTCTGATCTCGTCTGTCAACCTGTCCATCACCATTGCAAATAAGAAGTAAGGAAAATCAAACCGCTACTCCACAGCTTTTAAAAATATATTGTAAAAAGTTTTTATTAAAAGATTTTAAAAACTTGTTTCAAAGGCAATTCTAAGTATCAGGTTTGCCAACAGTTAACCCAATTCCTTCTCAGTGAAAACGCCACTGCATTCAGTACATGAGCGCGAATGCTCTGTTTTTCAACAAATAAAGCATATGCAGCAAAAAAAGACCTTCAATGCGCTCAGTACTTTAAATACCTCTGCGATGTTATTCGCTTATCTGAAGCAAAAATAGATGTTGCACTATTAAGTAGAATTCAATTTTTCAAAGTCAAATAAACTTATCAGCACCTTGCAGTGCTCAGGGTTCTCTCACAGTATAAAGCACTTCACAGGAACCATAAACATTTCCCTGCTCAATTGAACGCAGAACTGAAGCTTCCAAAATGTTATTCAAACTCTACTACCTCCCAAGAACAGGGAGATAAATCCATTGAAGCAGGCAGTTCATTGGAAGCGTTTGATAAATCTATGGATATAGGCACCTTTCCTAAGAAAGGGGTGAATCATATTTCATTGAATCAGCATTTGCCGGTTTTCCTGAAACAGAATTTTTACAGGAATCCGCGGGCAATGAATCAGGACAGGAAACGAAAGAAAACAATGAATTAAATAAGAACTCGTTAGTTATTAACCTTTCTGCATATTTTTTTAAAGATGAATGAAATAAGTCTGTTGGAGAGAGGTTTAACTTTTATTCCTTCCCTAAAATCGAATTTGAGTGAATTTGCTATAGATATGAAATACTTTGTACGTAATGTAACTTTAAAAAGCATTTTGGGAACAAAGAACAGGAGAGTAAAACACTTAGGAAACCCAGTGCATTTGTACCTACGAATCATCCAGCAGTGGAGTTATTTTCTCGTATGTGCATTAATGCAGCAGAACAACTAAGGATGAGCACGGATGTCCAACACTACCATAATTTAACATCTCAAGAAAGACAAGCCATGATAGATCTGCAATGCAATGATGAGATTGTGATAAAACTGGCAGATAAAGGAGGAGCTATTGTAGTTCTTTCTTCTGAATGGTATAGGAAAAAAATGGCAGAGATGCTAAAAGATGCAACAAATTACCAGGAAGTTGATGATAAAAGCTTGGAGAAGCATATTGAAAAGATCCAGGACTTATTATATTCTATGTTCATAGAAGGCAGCATAAGTAATGACCAGTATCATTTCTTCAAGATGGAACATCCTACTGTTCCCTCTATCAGTGGACTACCTAAGGTACATAAAGATCCCTTTGATCCACCACTACGCCCTATAGTATCTGGGCAAGGATGGTTAACTGAATCTGTCATTATTTGTAGAGAAGAACCTTAAAGTGATCTTGTTGAATATTCCCATTGTTATCAGGGATACAGATGACTTCCTAAAGAAGTTAACAAAATCCTTAGGAGCTCTAAAGGAGAAAGAAAATTTGTTATTGACCACTACGGATGTTGCTAGTTTATTCACATCAATACCCAATGATTTTGGAGTTGAAGCAGTAAGAAAGATCATTGAGGGAGTGAACAGAAATAGCAAAAATGCAAATCTAATATGCTCTCTACTAGAAATCATACTGGATACGAACCTGTTCCATTACGGACAATCTATCTATTGGCAACAATGGGGGGTTGCAATGGGCACTCCCTGTGCCAATAGTTATGCAAACATTGTCCTTTCAGATTGGGAAAATAAGTTTATTCTATGTAGTTTCAATCCTTGGTTTCAGAATGTTAAATTCTATGGCCATTTTGTGGACGATCTTTTCCTTCTTTGGGAATGGGATGAGTATTTGAATGAAACTACATTTCTGAAACTCACTAGTCAATTTTCACATGATTCAGTGAATTTTTTAGATTTAAACATTAAGTTGAATCAAGATGGGACAATAGAGACAACACTTTATAGGAAACCTACTTGGAGAAATCATTATCTCCACAAAAGTAGTATGCATCCAAGACGTGACCAATAACATCATGAAGAATGAGATCACAAGAATTACTAAGAGATTAAGAGATGTACGCAGGAGTCAGTAATTCAGCAAGAGGTGGCTAACTTACAGGACTGTCTACAAGCTCGAGGATATTCAAAGAGGGACACTGAACTGAATATGAAAAAAACTTGTATGGGGAACATACAGTATTCTGAAGTATCCCAGATAGAAAAGAAGCGGAATCTACCATTTATAAGATTGTGTCACATATAGTACGGACAATAAACAGATCAAAGAAATTATCAGTAAGTTTTGGCCTATTCTCATCCAGGATCCGAAATTGCGCTCTATAGTAGGAGATAGTCCGCACTATAGTTATAAAAATAAGAAAAATATCAAACGTCTCATGCATGAAAGATGGTTTTCAGAAACCTGCTATGGTAGGAAGAAAAGGAACTTTTCAATGTGGCAATTGTTCTGCTTGTGGACACATTGATAGTAATAACATCTTCAGACGTCCAGGAATGGATAGAGACTTAGATTTTAACTGTAAGGATACATGTGTCACAAAAAATGTTGTTTACTTGGCTGCCTGTAAAGAATGTCCATCATTTTGTGTTGGAAAAACTAACCAGATTTTTAGGAAAAGGTTATTACGGCATTTAGGAGATATTCGAAGAGGGGATGCTCACAATGCCTTGGCGGTACATGTATCAAGATTTCCTAACCATAGCTTCCTTTTTAAAGTTATTGAAAAAATATCTGAGGACATTAAAAGAGGTGATATTACTAATACAACTGAGATTTGTGAAACTAAATGGATAGTAAATCTATGAGCAGATCGAGCTCCTGGCTTTGAATGCAGTTATTCTGCTCAAACCAATACTTAAAGCAAGGAGACCTACTATTGGTTGAGTAGTAGGTGTGTTACTGGATTATGATGCTGAATGGATGGAGATAATTGGGAAGAAGGTGTTGTCTGCTATTTTGAATTCCATTGGTTAAAACTTTGGTATAAATACAAGCAATGGTGTCCCTGCTTAGTATGATCTGATGAAGGTTTTACCGAAAGCGCTTATCGTATGTTGATTTGGGACGTTATACCTGTGTCTTAAACTCAAGGAAAGTTTTATTTGAATTTCTGATTTTTGCTGCCTAGAATTTCATGTGGAAGAACTTTATTATGTTGAACATTTGAATACTTTTATGCAAGGTGAAGTAGAGTTTGAATAACATTTTGGAAGCTTCAATCATGCGTTCAGTTGAACAAGGAAATGTTTATGGTTCCTGTGAAGTGCTTTATACTGTGAGAGAACCCAGAGCACTGCAAGGTGCTGTTAAGTTTGACTTTGAAAAATTGAATTCTACTTAATAGTGCAACATCTATTTTTGCTTCAGATAAGCGAATAACATCGCAGAGGTATTTAAAGTACTGAGCGCATTGAAGGACTTTTTGCTGCATATGCTTTATTTGTTGAAAAATAGAGCATTTGCATTCATGTTCTGAATGCAGTGGCGTTCTCATTGAGAAGGAGTTGGGTTGACTGTTGGCAAACCTGATACTTAGAATTGCCTTTGAAACAAGTTTTTAAAATCTTTTAATAAAAACATTTTACAGTATATTTGTAAAAGCTGTGGAGTAGCGGTTTGATTTTCCTTACTTTGATTTTTCTGCTTACCGCTACCTTATTAGTGAGTAGTACATTTTTAGCAGTAATTGCAAATAAGAAAGGGCTCAGAGCTGATCCTTGATGTAATCCCACCTCCACCTTAAACACATCCGTCACTCCCACCGCAGACCTCACTGCTGTCACACTACCCTCGTACATATCCTGTACCACTCTTACATACTTCTCTGACACTTCTGACTTCCTCATACAATACCACAGCTCCTCTCTAGGCACCCTGTCATATGCTTTCTCCAAGTCCACAAAGACACAATGCAACGCCTTCTGACCTTCTCTGTACTTCTCCATCAACACTGTCAGAACAAACATCGCATCTCTAGTGCTCTTTCCTGGCATGAAACCATACTGCTGATCACTAATCATCACTTCCCTTCTTAACCTAGCTTCTACTACACTTTCCCATAACTTCATGCTGTGACTGATCAATTTAATCCTTCTGGAGTTGCTACAGCTCTGCACATCACCCTTCTTCTTGAAAATTGGTACCAAAACACTTTTTCTCCATTCCTCAGGCATCTTCTCACTTTCCAAGATTTCATTAAACAATCTAGTTAAAAACTCCACTGCCATTTCACCTAAACACCTCCATGCTTCCACAGGTATGTCATCTGGACCAACATCCTTTCCATTCTTCATCCTCTTCATAGCAGTCCTTACTTCCTCCTTGCTAATCCACTGCACTTAATGATTCAGTATCCGCACATCATCCAACCTTCTCTCCCTCTCATTCTCTTCATTCATCAGTCCCTCAAAGTACTCTCTCCATCTGCTCAACACACTCTCCTCGCTTGAGTATGTTTCCCTCATTATCCTTTATCACCCTTACCTGCTGCACATCTTTACTAGCTCGGTCTCTCTGTCTAACCAATCGGTACAGGTCCTTTTCTCTCTCCTTAGTGTCCAACCTTTCATACAACTCTTCATACGCCTTATCCTTCGCCACCTCTCTCTTTGCCATGCACCTCATCTCCATATACTCCTGTCTACTTTCTTCATTTCTCTGACAATCCCACTTCTTCTTCCCCAACCTCTTTCTCTGTATACTCTCCTGTACTTCCTCATTCCACCACCAGGTCTCCTTGTCCTCCTTCCTCTTTCCAGGTCACACCAAGCACATTTCTAGCCATCTCCCTTACTATCTCTGCTGTAGTTGCTCAGCTGTTTGGTAACTCTTCACTGCCACCCAGTGCCTGTCTTAACTCTTCCCTGAACTCCACCTCACAATTACCCTTTTTCAATTTCCACCATTTGATCCTTGGTGCTGACCTCACACTCCTCCTCCTGATCACCAATGTCATCCTGCAAACCACTGTCCTATGTTGCCTAACTATACTTTTCCCTGTCACCACTTTACAGTCTCCAATCTCCTTCAGACTGGCCCTTCTACATAAGATATAATCCACCTGTGTGCATCTTCCTCCACTCTTGTATGTCACCCTATGCTCCTCCCTCTTGTTAAAATACATATTCACCACAGCCATGTCTATCCCTTTTGCAAAATCCACTACCATCTATGTGTGTGTGTGTGTGTGTGTGTGTGTATATGTATATGTATATGTATATATATATATATATATATATATATATGTGTATGTGTATATGTATATATATATATATATATATATATATATATATATATATATATATATGTATATATATATATATATATGTGTGTGTGTATATATATATATATATATATATATATATATATATATATATATATATATATAGGTTTATATATAGGCTCATAGGTTTATACTAGGCTATCTGCCCTAAGAAAAAATACTGTCCCCATTAGTTTGTTGTGCCTCTGTCCAGCAGTGACACAGAGATGATTCCCGGGGTAAACCTACGATCTCCCATCCACAGGTCAAGATTTCTTGAACAGAGCCAGCGAGGTGCTCTGCCTCACATGGACCGGGATTTTATTCCACAGCATAGGGAGTCTCTGAGTGATAAATCTATCCCTCCAGCATGTCGTATTTATATCCGTGCTAAGGTTTAAGTCGCTTGCTCTAGTGGTTTTGGTGGATTTGGATTTTTGAGGTGGAGCATGTCCATTAATTCGGGTTGGACATGGCATTGTATGTCAGGCACATGTCACCTCTGAGCAGACGGTATGCGACTGAATAGAGCTGGAGTTTCTTCAATCTGGCAGGATATGACGGATTTTGGAATCCCTTTATCCTTTTGGTGAGGAACTTTGGGGTCTCTACAATTGCTGCAGATTTAAAAATTTCCCCACCACATAGTATCTGGGCAAGGATGGTTAACTGAATCTATGTCATTATTTGTAGAGAATAACCGGTGATCTTGTTGAATATTCCCAGTGTTATCAGGGATACAGATGACTTCCTAAAGAAGTTAACAAAATCCTTAGGAGCTCTAAAGGAGAAAGAAAATTTGTTATTGACCACTATGGATGTTGCTAGTTTATTCACATCAATACCCAATGATCTTGGAGTTGAAGCAGTAAGAAAGATCATTGAGGGAGTGAACAGAAATAGCAAAAATGCAAATCTAATATGCTCTCTACTAGAAATCATACTGGATACGAACCTGTTCCATTACGGACAATCTATCTATTGGCAACAATGGGGGGTTGCAGTGGGCACTCCCTGTGCCAATAGTTATGCAAACATTGTCCTTTCAGATTGGGAAAATAAGTTTATTCTAAGTAGTTTCAATCCTTGGGTTCAGAATGTTAAATTCTATGGCCATTTTGTGGACGATCTTTTCCTTCTTTGGGAATGGGATGAAACCCATTTCCTGTCATTCCAACAATATTTGAATGAAACTACATTTCTGAAACTCACTAGTCAATTTTCACATGACTCCGTGAATTTTTTAGATTTAAACATTAAGTTGAATCAAGATGGGACAATAGAGACAACACTTTATAGGAAACCTACTTGGAGAAATCATTATCTCCACAAAAGTAGTATGCATCCAAGACGTGACCAATAATATCATGAAGAATGAGATCGCAAGAATTACTAAGAGATGTACGCAGGAGTCAGTAATTCAGCAAGAGGTGGCTAACTTACAGGACTGTCTACAAGCTCGAGGATATTCAAAGAGGGACACTGAACTGAATATGAAAAAACCTTGTATGGGGAACATACAGTATTCTGAAGTATCCCAGATAGAAAAGAAGCAGAATCTACCATTTATAAGATTGTGTCACATATAGTACGGACAATAAACAGATCAAAGAAATTATCAGTAAGTTTTGGCCTATTCTCATCCAGGATCCGAAATTGTACTCCTATAGTAGGAGATAGTCTGCACTATAGTTATAAAAATAAGAAAAATATCAAACGTCTCATGCATGAAAGATGGTTTTCAGAAACCTGCTGTAGTAGGAAGAAAAGGAACTTTTCAATGTGGCAATTGTTCTGCTTGTGGACACATTGATAGTAATAACATCTTCAGACGTCCAGGAATGGCTAGAGACTTTGTTTTTAACTGTAAGGATACATGTGCCACAAAAAGTTGTTTACTTGGCTACCTGTAAAGAATGTCCATCATTTTGTGTTGGAAAAACTAACCAGATTTTTAGGAAGAGGTTATTACGGCATTTAGGAGATATTCGAAGAGGGGATGCTCACAATGCCTTGGCGGTACATGTATCAAGATTTCCTAACCATAGCTTCCTTTTTAAAGTTATTGAAAAAATATCTGAGGACATTAAAAGAGGTGATATTACTAATAAAACTGAGATTTGTGAAACTAAATGGATAGCAAATCTATGAGCAGATCGAGCTCCTGGCTTTGAATGCATTTATTCCGCTCAAACCAATACTTGAAGCAAGGAGACCTACTATTGGTTGAGTAGTAGGTGTGTTACTGGATTATGATGCTGAATGGATGGAGATAATTGGGAAGAAGGTAATGTCTGCTATTTTGAATTCCATTGGTTAAAACTTTGGTATAAATACAAGCAATGGTGTCCCTGCTTAGTATGATCTGATGAAGGTTTTACCGAAAGCGCTTATCGTATGTTGATTTGGACGTTATACCTGTGTCTTAAACTCAAGGAAAGTTTTATTTGAATTTCTGAATTTTGCTGCCTAGAATTTCATGTGGAAGAACTTTATTATGTTGAACATTTGAATACTTTTATGCAAGGTGAAGTAGAGTTTGAATAACATTTTGGAAGCTTCAGTTCTGCGTTCAGTTGAGCAAGGAAATGTTTATGGTTCCTGTGAAGTGCTTTATACTGTGAGAGAACCCAGAGCACTGCAAGGTGCTGTTAAGTTTGACTTTGAAAAATTGAATTCTACTTAATAGTGCAACATCTATTTTTGCTTCAGATAAGCGAATAACATCTCAGAGGTATTTAAAGTACTGAGCACATTGAAGGACTTT
>NC_056751.1:342380647-342383147 GCF_019279795.1 Protopterus annectens | reverse complement strand
CTGATGATTCTGATGCATGTGAATATGAAGATATGCAACCCCTCTCTGCTTATGAGGATTCCGATGCAGAGGATTCCATTCCTTCAGCATCTCTACCTGAGGAATTTTCCTTTGGGAAAACCCTTTGTACCTTAAGGGAGCATTTCCAATGGGAATGTCAGGATTACCCTCAGTCTAAAAAAGACTCTAGAGAATTCTTAGATCTTCCACAGCACCAGACCCCTGATCATTTCCCCTGTCCTGGATGTTGTGGACAATGTTTTCCTGGAATCCATTTTGACTCCTGACACCCTCCCTCCTGCTCCCAGAAAACCTGACTGGTATTAGAGTACAGATTCTTTTCAAAAATCCTACTGCTGACCCTGAGGTCATTTCTCAAGGGCCTAAAGGAATTAAAGCAACCTCTGCTAAGAATCCCACCCTCTCACAGGTATTCTCGAGCACTAGACAGACAGGGTTAAAATGTATACACCTCTGCTACTCTTGCTATCGGAGCACTAAATTGTCAATTCCATATGCTAACATTTCAACAACATACCATGGAACTCCTCAAACAAAAAGTGTCTTCCTTTCCTGCTTGTGCAGAATCTAAAGAGTTAACAAGAGTTATTGCATTGTGCAAGTCAAGTAATTAAGCACATCTTACACTGTGGTTTTGACATCCTAGAAGCTTATTGCAGGGCAGCAGTCACCAGTTCTGTCCTTGGAAGGCATGCTTGGCTTAAGGAACAGCCATTGCCAGACCATGTCAAATCTAAATTATTGGATGCACCCTTGCACAAAGGCAGCTTATTTGGCACCAAAGCAGAGGAGGTCTTAAAAAAGATGGAAGAAAAAGCTAAATCTGTGCAGACAGTTAAGGATTTCCTAGAGGTCCAGCCACCCAGGTTCAACAGGCATTGCCCCTCCAAGCACTGGTCCTTTCCTGCCCCCACCAGGTCTGTTCAGCCCAGATGCTGGGGAAGCAGACCCCCCCCCCCCCAGACAGCAACCACAGGGAATGCAGAGATAAAAGCAGTGGAATTCCTCCACTTCAAAACCAGGGAGTGCAAAGCCACGCTCTCATTGTAAGAATTCACATTGACTCTCCTCCCCTACTCCTCTGCCCACCTGCACTTGCCCCTAGGAGGAAAACTCTCCTTTCATGCAAGCACTTGGGTCACCATTACCAACGACCCCTGGGTCCCCTAACATAGTGTCCCAGGGATACACATTTTCTTTCCACACTCTTCCAGTCCCAATAGGGTTCCCAGATCTACCTCCAAACCAGTGGGCAGAGGCGAAAAAGCAAGTCCTTTCCCTGCTCTCTATGAGAACAATAGAGCACTTTCCTGCAGAACAGATAGGCCAAGGATTCTACTCCGGACTTTTTCCGGTACCCAGAAAAGAGGACACCTGGCACCCCATCCTCGATCTATCCATTCTAAACACCTTCCTGGTGATGCCAAAATTCAAAATGCTCACCCTCCAGCAACTGCTACCCATGCTCTCCAAGGATGCTTGGCTAGCCACCCTAGACCTAAAAGAGGCCTACCTCCATATTCCTATCAGGGAATTCTGCAGGAAATTTCTCCGTTTCAGGGTATGATCTCTGCACTTTCAGTTCTCTGTGCTTCCCTTTGGTTTATCTACTGCTCCCAGAGTTTTCACAAAATGCATGGCTTCCGCCATTGCCTTTTGCAGACAAAGGGAATATCCATATTTACCCATACTTAGACGACTGCCTAATTCAGGCAGATGGTCAGGAAAAGCTGCTCAAGCACCTGGACTTTATAAAGTCCCTACTGGCTTCCCTAGGGTACACTGTCAACGAAAAGAAATCCAAACTAGTACCCACCCAAAGGATTGTATTCCTGAGAGCAAGCCTGGACACAGCATCCCAGATGGCATTCCTTACACCAGAAAAGCAAACTTACCTGACAGCCTACTTCCCTCAACTAGCCACCAGACCCCAGTTATCTGTAAGGAAAATCCTACAAGCTCTGGGGTTCATGGCATCTTGCATTCTACTCATTCCATATGCCAGACTGCATATGAGGAAACTTCAGTGGTACCTAAAAAGCCTTTGGTGTCAGCACTCTCAAGACCTGAAAACTCTTATACCAGTGATACCTTGCCTAAGGAAAGATTTTCTTTGGTGGGCAGCAGCATGGCCCCACAACAAGGGACTACCTTTCTCACCACCCTCTGCTGCCCAGATCATCACCACAGATGCATCAGACTATGCCTGGGGTGCACACCTGGACTGCAAGTGCATACAGGGCCAATGGAGCCTGCAGCAAATCCATCTGCACATCAGCCAAAAAGAGATGTTAGCTGTCTAGCACGCATTGACAGCTTTCAGGCCCCTTCTCTCCCCAGGGGCTCTCCTTATCAAAACAGACAACACCACTGTGATGTGGTATATCAACAAGCAAGGAGGGACTCGCTCTTACCCTCTATGCAGGCTGGCCATGACCCTTTGGCGCACAGCCTCTGCCATGCAACTCCACCTATTAGC
>NC_056751.1:342363147-342375647 GCF_019279795.1 Protopterus annectens | reverse complement strand
GGAAGCATAACTGCATATGCCTGTCATGATTTCCATCTGTTGTTGCTCCTTTGTTTTTCAGTTGTAGGGAACCCTGCTGGCAAGTAATAGACTCCTTTATATCAGACATTTTTGTTTTGGAATATGTCTTGTACCAAGCTGTGTGCTTTGTATGCTGTTACATCTGAAAATTTAGAAAACACCTGTAACCTAAGTATTTGTGTGTTAGTTACTGTTTTGCAAAATGTGGGGAGTGCTGTTCATTCTATTATTTCAAATGTTAGATCTGTACAGCTGTTGCTGACTGCACCATAGCATTCTGCCTTCTACTTATCCATGAATCTGTGTTACTGCACATAGTTTGATGTGTGTCTTTTCAGCGGATTTGCAAACATTGGATTGTAGATTTACACCGTATTCTTCATCTTGTTCACTTAAGTTTGTATTCCATGCCAGAATCCTGGTTTAGTTCTAACCATTGACTAAAAATACATTTAAATGGGTGTAAAAGAGAAAATGTTTTTAGACAAAAGTTGAACAGGACTCCCAGAGGTCATACCTCTCTCTGGCTTGTCATGCCTTTCTGAAGATCAGCACCCATGTGTGAACTCTAAATGATGCTGAGATTCTTGTGTATAAGCTTGCACTGACCTGTTCCCTTCAACCAGAAAACAGTGCAAAAAATGATTTGCAATAAAGTAACACTATTTTGCTTCATAGCTTATTTTGTCTGTTAATATATTAATTTGTTAGCAAACTAAATTCATTAGTAGCCTTTGTGCTCTTGTCGAAGCTGCTATTGGTGATTTTTCAAACCATAAACTATAATACAGATTTTAGTAATGAATATTTCCTAACATTAGGGAGTGCTATCCTGGAGATCTCCAAGGAGAAACCAAATGAGCGTTTATTGGATCGTCATGCTGTCCAGTTCAGCACTTCTCTTCAGAAGGTTGAGTCAGAGCTTTCAAACCAGATACGGTATCTCACTCAGGTAGGTGGCTCTTCATAAATAATGTTTAGCTATAGCTTAACTGGAATGTCTGTCTAAAGGGGAGGCTAGGTCGCAACTGAAGTCTTTGCCCATTCATTGTGTTGATGTGGCTTACCCCAAAGCCACATTAATGAAATTTATTTTCATGTAAATGTAGCTGACTATAATTTCTCTGGTCACCAAATTGTACTGTCCCAATTCTAGTAGTATTAGTGAATAGGTGTTGTGTCTTCAGTTTTATTTTTGTGTAGTTGAATTAACAACAATCTTTTAATATTTTTGCTGGAAAATTGCAGAAAAAGGTAAATTTGTGCTGTGAATGTGGAAAAGACATGAGATATTAATGGAATTTGTTAAACTTTGTCAGACCATATTTGCACATTTGAGGCTTTATGTATAAGTGACCACTTACCCTGAGAGCTGCGCTTTTGGAGTCTGTCCACCTGTGTAAGCCTGTTTTAGATGAGCTTTCCACCAAAGTAAGTAACTTGCACTGAGATTAAGTCTTTTGAAATCCAACTCTGGAATCTGGCCCTTGAATTTACTTGTGTGTTTATGTGCTAGCAAAATTGAATTGTTAGTGACTGGAAATTAATCATGGGTATATTTCTCAATTCATCTTAACAAAACTGGGATTTTTTAACAATAAATTGTCTGGTAATGTGTTTGGCTTAGCTTGCTTTCCAGGGGAGTGATTGGGTACATTTTTTCATAGGCTGGTTCTGGCAGTCTGTAAAAGTCATACTTGTAAATTTGTCACACGTATCATGAGTGGTGATCTCAGTGAGACACAGTAGATTGAGGCAGTGGGCGGTATGGTAATGAAGCCTGGGTCTCAAAACCAGTTTTGAGTTCATAGTTTGCACCCAGTGTGTACTGTGGCTTTGGTGATGTCTGATTACAATTCTTCAGTCTGAGTGTTTCCTAAGCACCTGTATGTGCTCACTTGTATATGTGAAACTTTTTTCAAACTTTTTAGTGAATTATATTACAAGTGAACTTCCCCCACAGTCTGGATAGCTCTTGTGTAGAATGTTTTTGACTTTGCGTCAACTCCATATGTTGAATGCTTCAGGGTATAGACTACACAATGAGGTCATGAATTTTTTGTAAAACGCTCAGTTTGTGTTTTCTCCTCAGGAGTCAATGGCAGTGAGAACAATAAGCTTGTCTAGTTTTCAATGGATCTGGTGTTGGGAGTTTAATCTCCATTGCCTATAGGACTAAGACTGCCATGACTTAGCATGACACTTAAATGTTGTTCTGACTAGTGTTGTCCTTCCCCATAACCTATGAGTGTGAACGCCTGAGAACCCGTAGATCACAGTAGCCACACATTGCAATCTGTCAGACTGTGAAATAGCACCAGACTATTTGAGTGTTTACTTGAATTTTAGTTGTTATTATCCTGGCAGGTTTGCCACCTTTTTTCCTCTCTGACATCAATTCTGACCAGTTTTTCAGTTTGCTGCTTCTTTGGGCAACTTGCCATGTTGGGTTGTGTAGTTAAACTCCCTATCTCCTTCACTTTTGGCACTGTCTTGTTTTTCATGTGACTGGTTTTCCTGTTAAACTGTAGAGATTAAAGCTGGAATGTTAAGTTGTTAATCTCGCCTTCATTCTTGCTGGATGGGTTCGGAGTCAAACCTCGGCTCCGACTCGGCCTATTACTAAAGCTCGAGAGCTATTTTTACCGGCTCGAGGCTATCCTATGTCCCATAATGCTAGGCGTGATATACCCAGATCTTGTTTGCCGCTTCAGCTACGAGGTTGCGTCTTTTTGCCGGCTCAGGTTGTATTAAAATTTTTCCTTGGTTTTAGTCAGCTTTTTGGGTTAAAATATTAGCGATAGGGTTTTATAGTTACTACCCTTTAGATCCCTGTTTAGGATTCCCTCTTAAAGTTTTTTTCCCCTCCTTGCAGTTAGGCCCTTGGCCAACCCTCTTTCATACTTATTTGTCTGTAGTTGTATGTGTGTGCCTAGTTAGATTGTATTAATAAGTGTGGGGTTTTTTGTTATATTATTCTGGTCCAGTACAACTTTTTTGTGTATGTATGTTTGGTGATTGTGACTAAACCTCCCTTAGTTGTCCTTGTCTGCCAGTCATCCCTTTTTCAGGATGTCTAAAGACACTAAGGTCTCGGGCTTCAAGAAGTGTGACTCGTGCTGTCAGAAGATGTCTCTGACAGACGGTGACACTCTGCACCTGCAGGACTCTTGTTCTGTCTGCCATGCGTTCAGCCCAAGAGTCCTGCAGGAAAGCAGAAACAAGCTTATTTTGAGAGGCTTGTTAAAGCCTGAAGGTTCCCCGGCTAAGCCTTCGTCGGGTAAACCTTCTAAACCCGCCAAACCGTCGGCTCCATGTTCAGAGCCGTCGCCGAGCGGTGCTACTACTACCACTGCATCGATTCCATCCGGAACCGTTGATTCGAGGCCTCATTCGGCTCCGACACTGCTGTCTGAGCCATCTTCAAGAAAGAAGCGTTCCAGGTCTCCTTCCCTAGAATCGGTCCATTCTGCTCCGAAGTCTCCCTTGTTATCGGAGCGGAGTCACAGGTCTCATTCCTCTCTTGTCTTCCAGGCTTGTCGGACCATGACCTCGAGAGGGTGGTTAGCAGACTACTTAAGTCGCAGGCGCTGGCCCAAATGTTGCATAGCCCTCCTCATCAGGCACTGGCTTTCACTACTCCCTCGTTGATTCTTCCTGTGAGTTTGGTGGCAGAGATCGTAGGGGTCGGAGCTGATGCCACCCCTTTCGGCTCCCTCGTCGGCTCCGATCTCTTCCTTGGTTCCATCCTTGGAGGGATCCGGGTGCCGGGACTCTCTCGTCGGCTCCGAGGGGGCGAGTGGCATCGGACCCTTGTCCGACCCCGTTCTCCCTCTCGTAGCTTCGGCGCAGGTGAGTTCGACCCCATCGGCCTCGGAACCGACACTCTCAGTGCCGGGAGGAGTCCTTGTCTCTTCGGAGCAGGGACCCCCTTCCATGCCTGATGGGGGTGCCTTTGAGGTCATGAGGAGTGTGCTGGCCCCTGTGCCTGCTCCATGGTCGGCTCCTTCGGCTCCTCCCTCTATGGTGCTTACTTTAGTGTCTACCCGCTCTCTCGATCCCGAGCGTGGAGAACCGATGCTACAGGTAGCCCCATTGGGCGTATCCTCCTCTTCCGAGGCCTCCCCTGATCCTTCAGGGGAGCCCCTTCGAAAGAGAAAATGTAAGAGGAAGCATGTAGACTCCCCTGAGTCAGTCACATCGGACACTGACTTGGATGACTCAGAAGGGTCCCCAAGGTCCCCCTCTGAGGATGTCTCATTTTCTGACATCCTGGAGATTCTTAAGCAGAGGGGAAACTGGTCTGCCCTTAACCCTTCTGAGGACGAGTGGGTGTACCTGGATGCGTTCGGTTCTCGCTCTTCCACCTCCTGTGTGTCTCCGCCTTTCGACCCTCTCATGGATGTGGTGGCTCGAAAGGCGTGGACGGCTCCGGATACTATGGAACCAACTCCCCGGAGGCCTACAAAATTTATTACAGCCCCTTCTGAGAAGCAGTTTCTAACCAAGGGCATCCCTGTTGATGCCATGGTGGTGGTGGCGGCGGCCACTAAAAAGGAGTTGGCTGACCCTTCAGTACCTGTCCATCCTCCTAATAAGGAATCTAGGACTATGGACAGGTATGGCAAGCGGATGTTTTTCCTCAGCGACCTTTGCTATGCGGTCACTGAATTATTTGTGCCATTTCACCCGTCTCCATAGAGACCTTCTCAAGGAACTGGGGATACCTTACAGGACCCATCAGCTGCGGGGTCTCAGGAAAAAATCCTCCCAGCTGGGGACCCTAACCTCTATTGTCAACTCCTCCATGTGTCTCATTTTCTATGCAGCCGATGGAGCGAGTAGGGCTGCAGGCACGGGCGTCGCTCTAAGGAGACATGCCTGGATGCGGCTTTGCAATTTTTCTTACCCCTTCAAGGTGTCCTTCACTAACACCCCCTTTGATGGTTCTGCCTTGTTTGGACCTCAAGTGAAGGATACATTGACCAGGTGCGAGCAGGAAGGCAAGACTCTCTCTGCCATAGGAGTCCGTTTTTCTACCCCTTCTAGACCATACCCTAAGGGTCAGAAAGGTGAGAAAATGTGGTTCCGCAAACCTCAGGGAGTACTGCCTGACGCACGTGGTGAGCTTCCCTCCAGAGGCAGATGAGGGAACAATAATAGACGCCGCCTGAGAGGCAGGGGGGGGGGTCCGCAGAATCAGGGTAGCAGAGAATCCTTCTCTGACAAACCCTTCCAGCACCCCTGAGGAGCTGCCCGACTGTCCACCTTTGGAGGCAGTCGGGGAAAGACTATCACTGTACCCAGAAGCCTGGCATTCCCTCACACAAGACAATTGGGTACGGTACGGTCGATCATATCCGAGGGTTACAAAATTCCCTTTATTCATACCCCACAACCACCAAAAGGGCCCCTTCCAGACATTCCACCCGGTCTGAGGGATCAAGCAGCACTACAAATTTCAAAGCTTCTAGAAAAAAGAGCCATCCAGCCAGTCCCAGCAGACCAGCAAGGATCCGGAGTCTACTCCAAGATGTCCTTCAAGGATGCATCTGCAGTCCTTACAAATGGGGTTGTCCTGGCCTCAGGCAGCCCTTCGGTCGGCCGGATTCCAAAGTCTGGGTCTGGCCTCGGCTGATGTCGCACTTCACCCGACGTCATAGCTGCAGTTCAGCGGGTATAAAGGCATCAGCCAACGCCATTTTCCTCAGTCTTTCTTGCCACGTGGTGCCCGAAGCAGAAGCTGTTCGCAAGTGCCGGTCGGTCAGAACCAGAGATTACTACTACCGAAGACTTCTAAAAAGCTAAGTACCCCGTTGGGGACTTTTTCTTGCCTCAGCCGATGTCAGAAAAAGTGAATAACTGTTTAACTTGTGGGAAACAAATACCTCATAAAGATTTCCACTCTTACTGCCTACCTTGTTTAGGCCCAGACCACGACGTAGCAGCTTGTCTAGCCTGTGCTTCTTTCAACCGACGGACGCTTAGACGTCGGTCGGAATTTGCAGAGGAGTTTTTCGCCCGCTTTTGCTTAAAATATGCCGCCGGAAACTCCGACCGCAATTAACTAAAAGCGCAAGGTAAAGGACCGACACTGCGGTCCATGGTTTCGCCGAAACCGCGTTGTCAATCATGAGTGTCTCGGTTTCGCTGAAACCGAGTCCACGGTTCTTCCTTCGCCGAAAGCTTGCCTCCTACCGAGGCCTCATCCAGCATGGCTGAATCTGCTACTGAAATCCCACCTGCTCTTGCAGGTTCACAGGATTTATCTGATACTATACCTTTAGATATATCTACTCCTGCACGTGGAGCTGCTAGGCCCCTGCATCCATGTCGATTAAGGCTTTTGCTAGGGCTAAAGCAGCAAAATCTACCAAAACTGTGCCTGCTAAGACCCCCCTCACAGGCCTAGCTCTAGTTCTCAAATGCTTAGTCTAGCAGAGGATCTCATTTCTTTGATCCGGGGATCCCAACCTCACCCTGACAGGGCCTCTCACCCACCTCCAGAGAAGAGGCCTAGAGCAAAGCCCCCTGAGCCAGTTTCTTCAGATTACTCCTCTGATGATTCAGATAATACAAACCCTCCAGAGGGCCCTTATTCTCCTTATGAGGACTCTGATGCAGAAGACTCCATTCCTTCTGCCTCTCCGCCTGAGGAATTTTCTTTTGGGGAAACCTTGCATGCTATGAGGGAACAATTTCAATGGCAGGGCCAGGATTTTTCAGACTCTAGGAAAAGGCTTAGGACCTTTTTGCATTTGCCACAGCATAGGCCTTTAGCCATTCCTCCAGTACTCACTGTTGTGGATGATGCATTTAATGATGCTTGTACTGCTCCTGATTCTCTTCCTCCGGCCCCTGCTAAGCCTGACAGGTACTACAGGGTTCTGGACACACATTACCATTTGTATAAGGCTCCTTTTGCAGATCCTGAAACTATCTCCCAGGGACCCAAGGCTGTAGCAGCTACCTCTGCCAAAAACCCCCTCCCCTCTGAAAGGGAATCTAGGGCCTTAGAGAGATGGGGTAAAAAAGTTTACACTTCTGCTACTCTTCGCTAGGGCCTTAAACTGTCAATTCCACATGATTCAGTATCAGGAATTTATGCTAGATCAGTTAACTAAAAAACTGTCCTAGTCTGAACCATTAGACAAAAAATATGTTCAGGAAATGGTACATAACATTCAGCAGGTCAGTAATCATTCTTTAAAATGCGGCTATGATGCACTGGTGGCTTCCTTTAGATCAGCTATGACTGGTACAGTGATCAGAAGGCATGCATGGTTAAAAGAGCAGTCCTTACCAGACCATGTTAAATCAAAGCTCCTAGATGCTCCCATGGATAAGCTCAATTTGTTTGGCTCCCCTGCACAGCAGGTGCTGAAGAAGGTGGAAGAGAAAGCAAAATCTGTCCAGACAGTCAAGGATTTCTTACAGGTCCAGCCTCCAAGGTTTAGTAGGAACTGGCCTTCCAAGAATTGGTCCTTTCCAGACACCTCCAGAGCTCAGAGAGGCAGGAATAGGCCAAGAGGCAGGGGTCAATCCAGAGGTGCCTACAGGGACGCCATTGGCAGCCTAACAACCAGAAGTACTGCCACAGATCCAGCCACCACCACTTCCACAGGACAATCACAGTGACTTGGCTCTGAGACCGCCTACCAGGGAACAACTAGAAGCACCCTTAGGTGGAAAGCTAGCCTTATTTTCAGTAAACTGGCATCACATCACAGGAGACAAATGGATTTTACAGACAATAGACCAAGGTTACAGGTTTCACTTCCATACTCTACCAAGGAAGAGAGGAATGCCAAACCTACCTCCAAATCAGAAGACAAAAGCTCTACAACAAATACACCACTTACTAAGGATGAGAGCTATAGAAAGGGTACCGTCTATGGAACAAGGGCAAGGATTTTACTCCAGACTTTTCCTGGTGCCAAGAAAAGAAAACCAATGGAGACCTATTCTCGACCACACATACCTCATTGTTCCAAAATTCAAAATGCTGACCCTACAGCAGCTTCTTCCCATGCTGGGCAAGGAGTCTTGGCTGGTAACTCTAGATCTCAAGGAGGCATACCTGCACGTCCCCATACGACCAAATTGCAGAAGATACCTCAGATTTCTTGCAGGATCAGAGCATTATCAATTCTCAGCATTGCCCTTTGGCTTATCTACTGCGCCCAGAGTATTCACGAAATGCCTGGCATCAGTAATTGCTCATTGCAGGCTTCAGGGAATTCAAATTTACCCTTACCTGGACGACTGCCTGTTACAAGCGGACAACAAAAACAAATTGGAAAAAGATTTGAAAAAGGTCATTCATATACTGCAAGCCCTGGGATACACAGTCAATATAAAAAAGTCAAGGCTGATACCATCCCAGAGGATAACTTTCTTGGGTGCAGAGCTGGACACATCAAATCAAATGGCATCCCTCACAGCAGAAAAACAGAAGCACCTTCCTCTCTATTTCATGGCATTAACAAATCAGAACCAGCTAACAGCAAAGTCCTGCAAGCCCTGGGTTACATGGCATCCTGCATAATATTGATTCCACATGCCAGACTACATATGAGAAAGTTACAATGGTACCTAAGGAATTTATGGTCTCAGCACAAGCACAGCCTAGAAACCCAAATTCCAATAATTCCATGCCTGAAGCAAGAATTCCAATGGTGGGCTCAGGCCTGTCAATCGAACAAAGGGCTGCCCTTCCACAGCACTCAACCAAGCCAGACTATCACAACGGATGCCTCAGACCTCGGTTGGGGGGCACACATGCTGGACAAGTGCATACAAGGCTTATGGACTCAAGACCAGCTGAACCTACACATAAATCAAAAGGAGATGCTGGCAGTAAAACTGGCAATTCAGACATTCAGACCATTTCTTCGACAGGGTCAATTGCTGATAAGGACGGACAACACCACAGTTATGTGGTACATCAACAAACAGGGAGGCACACATTCATACCCTCTATGCTGGATGGCAATGGACCTCTGGAATGTGGCCCTGAGCTTCAACATTCAGTTACAAGCAATATTTGTGCCAGGAAAAGAAAATATACTAGCAGACATCCTAAGCAGAACTACCACGGATGCCCATGAATGGATGCTACATCCAGACATCTTCAAATCCATTACAGAGAAATGGGGACTACCAGAAATAGACTTATTCACATCCCCAAACAACCACCAATTGAAAAAATTCTGCACGAGGGCATACCACCCACTTGCTTGGAAGGTGGACTCCCTATCTTTCAGTTGGAAAAACCTGACAGCATATGCATTCCCTCCTCTTCCTTTGATGCACAAGGTGCAATTGAAGATCAAAGAAGACCGTCCAAGGATCATCCTGATAGCTCCAGACTGGCCGAGGCAACATTGGTACCCATTACTGAGGAGCATGTCTCGGGAACAAATATGGCCTCTGCCCCTAGTTCCCTTACTGTTAACACAGAACAACTTCAAAACCCTGCATCCAAACCTGAAAACACTGCAGCTGGCTGCCTGGAACATTGCATAAGACAAAATAACCCAGATTTATCTCAAAGGGTTAAAGACATTATCTTGGAGGCTCGCAGACCCTCAACAAGAAAAACTTATTCAGCAAAATGGAAAATATATCTCATTTGGAGTGCAACAAAAGGAGTAGATGCATCATTGGCAAACATAGCTAACATCCTGGAATATTTAGCAGAGCTTTTCCACAATGGTCTGTCTTACTCTTCCATTAAGATTCATGCATCAGCAATTTCAGCAGAATACAACATGGATCCTCCAGTCTTTTCTCAACCTCTACTCAGACAGTTTCTCAGAGGAATTAAAATGTAAAACCACCAAGGAAACCACCATTGCCTACATGGGACTTGAACTTTGTGTTAGAAAAGTTAACACTCCCCCTTTTGAACCAGCAGCAACAGCAGAATTACAGTACTTATCTTGGAAGACTGCATTCCTGCTTGCAATCACTTCAGCTAGAAGGGTTTCTGAATTACAGGCATTAATGGCAGTACAGCCCTTCCTTATCTTCCATCAGGATAGAGTGTCCATGAGAACTAATCCTACCTTTATGCCAAAAGTGGTCTCCAGAGTATCTTTAAACCAAGCAATACACCTACCAACATTCTTCCCCAACCCACAGAACAGGGGGGAAAGATTGCTGCATACCTTGGATGTACACAGACAATTGCGCTACTACCTGGACAGAACCAAGAACTACAGAAAAACTGACCAGCTTCTGGTAGCATATGCCACAGGAATGGAAGGAAAAGCAATTTCAAAACAAACAATCTGAAAATGGATAGGAAATTGCATTAGATTTTGTTACTCTTTTCATGGAAAGGCAACTCCAGAAAACATCAGACCTCATTCCACAAGGGCTACAGCCACTACTACAGCTTTCTTACGAGGAGTGGCTACCAAAGACATTTTAGAGGCTGCTACTTGGAGCTACGTGCATACATTTGCCAAGCATTATAATCTGCCTTTATACTCCAGATCCCGAGCAGGTTTTGCCACTGCTGTTTTTCAAGGGATCTTAACTACACCATAAACTCTTAGTGCCTCCTCCCCCAGTTTGGCTATGGTATTCTTCCCATTTGTAAGGACTGCAGATGCATCCTTGAAGGACATAGTACAGTTTTGTACCTACCATAAATGTAGATGTCCGAGAGGTATGCATCTGCAGTCAGGATTACCCACCCTCCTTCCCCTCTGTGGTACTCCTAGGGTATTTGCCCATCTTGTAGCTAGCTGGGGGAATCTATTATGGTGTATTTGTTTGTATATATGTATATACATGTTTATTTCTATTTGCTCTCTATTGTTTGGAAACTTTTGCATTTATCCAAATTTAGCCTTCCTAGAGGGCACCTGGCATCTGGGGCAAGAAACACTGAGGAAAATGGCGTCGGCTGATGCCTTTATACCCGCTGAACTGCAGCTATGACGTTGGGTGAAGTGCGACATCAGCCAAGGCCAGACCCAGACTTTGGAATCCGGCCGACCGAAGGGCTGCCTGAGGCCAGGACAACCCCATTTGTAAGGACTGCAGATGCATACCTCTCAGACATCTACATTTATGGTAGGTACAAAACTGTACTTTCTTTTTGGTACCAAAAAAGACAGGGGACTGGAGACCTATTTTGGATCTCAGCAGGCTGAAAAAGTCTGTTCAAAGAACGAAATTCCGAATGGTCAAGCTTCAATCCATTCTACCCTTCCTGGGTCAGGACAATTGGATGCGCTCTATAGACCTTCAGGATGCGTACTATCATATCAAAATGAACAGGTGCTCCAGGAGGTTTCTCCGCTTCCGGCTGGGAGCCAGTCGCTACCAATTCAGAGCCCTGCCCTTTGGCCTCACCACAGCCCCCAGGGTGTTTACCAAATGCATGGCAGTAGTTGTGGCTCACCTGAGACGAAAAGGATTCCAGGTGTTTCCATACTTAAGACGACTGGCTCCTTACTGCCACCACCCAAGCGTCAGCTACTTCAGTCCAGAGATTATACCCTCCAAATTTGCAATGAGCTAGGTATCTCTATAAACTCCGAAAAGTCTGCCTTGTCGCCTTGTCAGTCTATTACCTTCATAGGCGCCATTTTAAACACTGTGGAACTGTCAGCAAAATTGCCTGTACAAAGGATTTCAGACATTCGAGGTCATGTTCAAATCCTACTACAAGAGAGCAGAGTCCAGGCCAGATTCGTACTAAAAACCCTAGGTCTCATGGCAGCAGCTATCACATTACTCCCTCTAGCTCGCTTTCATATGTGGATCCCGCAATGGATGCTGTTTTCCCAGTGGTCCTTTCAACAGCTTCCAATGTCACACAGCATTCTAATCACTCAGTCATGCAAAAGACACCTTTTCATGGTGGATGGTCTCCCCTCAGGTTCTTTAGGGCAGACCCTTTGTCCTTCCTCCTCCTGTGGCTACTGTGACAATGGATGCCTCCCTGATCGGGTGGGGGGGGGGGCTTTTTCAGGGCAGGACAGTTCAAGGTACATGGCAGCCTTTCGAAAGCCACCTGCACATAAATGTCTTAGAAATGAGAGTGGTGCTTTTAGTGTTGCAGGCCATTCCAGAGACTCTACCCACCGGGACTATTGCAATTCAGACAGACGATATGTCTGTAGTGTGGTACATAAACAAGCGAGGCAGAACCAGGTCCTACCCCCTATGTCGAGAAGCACTCAGACTGTGGCAGTGGGCGATCTCTTCTCAACGGTTTCTGGTAGCAACGCATATCCCCGGGAAGTCCGAAGTCATAGCGGACAGGCTGAGCAGAGCCATTCTCATGCCCCACAAGTGGTCTCTGAACCAGCTAGTAGCAGAAAAAATCTTCAGGAGGTGGGGTCAGCCTTGCTGCGATCTTTTTGCAACCCCTCAAAACAGCAAGTGCCCAGACTTCTTCACCCTCTTCCGTCTCCCAGGTCTTCCCCCCAGAGATGCTCTAGTCCACGATTGGCCCC